>NC_056729.1:518677090-518744590 GCF_019279795.1 Protopterus annectens
CTCCCAGGATTTAGACCATGGCTGTGTCTGCTACAACTTAAACACTGTCCATCACAATTGTGTCTGATATATATATATATATATATATATATATATATATATATATATATATATATATATTGCTGTATATCTCCTGTCTGCTTTCTATCTTATTAATCCCCTGTGCTTTTGGTTTCTGATCTTGTATTACAACACTCTTATAGAGATTTCCTAGACAGTTATATGTTGTAAGACAGTGTGGGTGACAGTGATGTGTAATACCTCATTATTCAGAACAGCTGAATATCATTCTTGTATTTCTGGGCACAGTGTTGGTATCTGACAGACCTGTGGGTGGAATGTTTATTAGCACTACCTGAATGTTCGCACACACAGTACCAGATTCCACATTACTATTATGCACATACAACTCACTCTGTTACTGTACACACTCTGACCACAGCTTGACAAGTTGGGATGTAAATGGAACATACGTGGCTTCTTACTCACATAAGGTATTGGGGAGTTGCTAGTGTGCCAGCTTTGTTCTCATAGCTGTGTGTCAATCAGTTGTATTTCCTGTTTGCTGCCTATACAATTGGGATCATCCCACTGATTTCCCAGGGGGACAGGTTGATAGGCAACAGATATGGGCCACTTTACTGGACATTCTGGACACATCTGTACAGTTGTGGGGTATGATTTTTTATGCAGACTACTACTACCTATGCAGGATTCGAACCATGGTTGTGTGTGCTAAAAAAACAACAGTTCACATCTCAGTTGCATGTGCTATTCAGTTTTTGTTGTCTGCATTTTTCCTGTTTACTGTCTATGTGTCTCTCAGTTGTACTAAATGGCCTCTGAGGATTACACCTATCATATACAGGCATTCCTACACATTCAATTTATGGTGCACGTTGTGAGTAACAGAGTGCTTACTACAACAGTGCTATCACATGATTGCAAATCTACATTACCATATGATACCACAATATACACATGCAGTCCAGCAGTTAGACCTGTTTTATCAGGCTATTACAATTTTATTGACATACAAACAATATGAGACTCTTCCTGCCATATTCTCTAGTGTATGCAGTACTTGCCTTGAACAATACAGGTTTTATACAGGCAATTAATTTACTACTACTTTTAGTTTTATTTCCTATGACAGTAAATGCGTGAGTATTACTGACATGTCTTGTGTCGCCATCTCGCCAGGTGACTGATGTGGGCCTCCTGGTTCACGGCCCATTCCATTGCAGCTGTGGGGGACATAAGAGGAATATTTAGCCATACATATCCATGATATACCTGAGCTGGCAATTATTACACACATACTGGGGTGATACACAAGACTGGAACATCCCTTCCCACTCTAGCCTCTTGGAGCCACTCATCCAAGAGGTCCCTCCTTACGCCACTTCAAGTCGGCATATGGGTGCCTGACCTGCTCACCAGTTTGGGTTATGCCAGTGGCACTGGTGAAGTCACGGGTGAGATGGTTCCAGGCCTCCACCTTATATTGGGATCCCTGGTACTGGCCCCGCAGCAGTCTCTGATCATGGTCTTTCACAAGGAGTCCTGCCATGAGCTTGGACTTCTAGATGCACCAGCACTGCACCCAAAAGTGCACACCTTCTCCCCTTACTGCCATAGTGCCTGCAAGGGGAAACTACAACCAGTTATTAGATGTATTCCCGCCTCTTGGGTTTAAGTAGGGCCGATTTCCCTGCACTTTTCCTTGATTGGCCAGTTTTGAAAAGGCTAAGCTATGCGCAAACCTGCTTACCTACGGTTGGCATTGTTTAAAGGGGTATACCACTGGGCACAATGAGTTAGCTGCCCTACACATTGCTTACACCTCCTAAGCTGCCCTGTATGATACTTAAAGTTGCTTACATTAGACTTTGCATTATAATTCCTTTTTGGCATTGAGTTATTATTCATTGCACCTTATATATATGCCTGGTATCCATGATTAATGTGTATGTACACTCTATAGGGTCCTTGTGTTTTACTGGGGACTTCAACTCTGTATTATAATTACACCTCACTTCTAGGCTTGTTGCTGTACTCCAGTTCACATATTTATGTTATGTAGTGGGTTATGGAACATATGACTGTGTGCTGATTCCTTTCACAGGATCAGTTTTGTTTTATTATGGTGAGGACTTGTTTGCTGATACCTCATTTTTCTGTATCTCTGTGATGGCTTGGTGGTTAACTACTGTGACTATGGTGTAGAAGGTCCTGGGTTCGAGACCTGTATGGCTAGTTATTTTGTTGATGAGCAGAACAAGGGCCGTTGGATACAGAGTGATTAAGGCACTTTTGAGCATTTGTAAACAGGTTTGTGCGACGGTAAGCACTGCTAACTTGTCATTACATCTGCTTACAGAGTGTTAGCTTTACAATTGCTTAACCAGTGTAGGCATTGCTTACCACCGTGCAAACTGGCTTAAGCCCGCTTACTAGTGCTTAAATATGCTTACTATTGCTTATTTGTGCTTAAACCTGCTTACTAGTGCCTTATTCATTATGACACTGACTTCTCACATGTGCATTTACTGCAGTATTCCAGTTCATGCAAATATGTTATTTAGTGGGTTATGCAACATAAATATTTCTCATAACGTGCTTTGTCATAGGAAATGGAATGTGCTGCAGGGGGACTCGAACCAGAAATGCCTGCTCGTAAGGCGAATGGTCTGCCCACTACACTATTGCTATGCTGCTTCATTTGCATATATCTTCCTTGTTATCCTCTTCAGCCATTTAAGCTGCATTAAACATAGCTAAGTGATGGGCACACCCGCGTACCTACGGTTAGCTTTAATCGGATTTAAAAAAAATAAAGGGTTTCTTCATTTTATTTATATATACTGTTGCTGTTGTACACAAGGGGGACTGTTAGTAGGGATATGCGGTCACCTATGAGTGGTCTCACTCATTTCCTGCCCCTTTCTGCTGTTCTTCATTGCAGGGGCATGTATATTCTGAGAGCTCTGCTCTCAGACATGTCCCCTGTGCTCTTACATGCTCCATGTAAGCCTAGAAGCTCAGGCAGCATGCCTCATTACTATGCATGGCACGCTGCCATCCTGCTCCTAAACAGCCACCTCTGTGCAGGACTAAGATAGTCCTGCACAGAGGAATAGTAAATCTGGGGGTTGGTGTCAGTTATTACCTGCTGACTTTAAAACTCAGGTTCAAACAGTAACGAGCAGGACATAGTTATATTACCTTATGTTATGTATCCTTTCATTTAACTCATAAGATTAACAAATCTTTGCATAGCAGCAGCTTATTCATTATCTTTTGAATCCCCACTTACATTTCCAATGCTTTTCATACAAACTATACTCCTATTGTTCTAAAATATATTCTTGGGTACAGTTCTGCTAGATAAAACTCATAAGCTGGACACAAATTTGTATCTTTCTAGTGAATATATGCATACAATGTGTATGTATGAATATTTTTGCCACTGAACTTGTGGCAGGAGGATAACTAAAAACCTGTTATTCATTCAGATAAATAATGCCTTATTAGAATCCACAGTATCTATTAAAAGTCATAGTTTTAGTTGTTACTTCTCCCCTGAATGAGCCAGCCAGGATTGACTGCTAACTCCCATTTTTCCCATACAAACTCCTCCAGTGTACGGAAATATGAAGTGCTGACAGGGTTTAATACATTAAGACTATGCTGCTGGCTCATAATTAATTATATGCACTGTATTTTAAGTTATTTTCTCTATTTATCATAATAATAATAATAATAATAATAATAATAATAATAATAATAATAATACATAAAAAAATGCCACTCCTGAGATATGAAAATCATTTAATTAACAAGCGCTTTCATTCCTAAAAGTATCATGGTAGTGCTAGCTAATCATACTAACAAGGATGTTAATTTCTCTACAGCCTTGATAATGCAATACAGTAGAGACATACAACCATTATAGAAGATGATTTGTGGACATTAGGACACAGATTTTGGTGTAATCAATTTGTTACGCAAATTAGGTCCAAGACCAAGATTTGTGTTTAAGAATAATTGTATTTATTTATTATTTTATTTATTGACATTTGTTAACAGAGTAATGTCCAAATGGGCCAAGATCCTGTTTTCATCAGAGACCCGGGGAAAAAAGCTCCACAAACTAATGATATAAAATTAATAATACAGAACTTCAGTAAGTAATCATAATAATACCATAAAAACAGTAAGTTTAAAAGCATTTGTAAACAATTTTGGTATGAAGTTAATAATGGTAACAATGGTAAGCTAAGAAATGTAATTAATATAATGTAGTGATGTGCAGTTGAAAGGTTGGGACAAGAAAAGTAAATTCAAGAGACATTCACATTTCTAATTACACAGATTATTGATCATTTCAGTACTTGAAAAAGTCTATCTGTGCTTGTGCCCAAAGTTTAATTAAAACACTCATTAAAGAGACAAAAGGAAACAAAGAGCTGTGTAGTGGGATGAGGAGATGGGGAGGTAGTAGGAGGGGAGGGGATTAACTGGGAGCAGTACAGGGGCAGATCCAGGTGGTTTTAAGATATTCTTTTATTTGTGTTTAGAATAGTTGGGACATACTTGTATATGTTTGGGGAGAGCATTCCAGGCCTTGGCAATTTTGTTTGAAAAGAGGGAGTCACCATGGTAGTTGTTCAACTAGGTTATTTTTCAGCTGTAGTCTGTCTGAAGACCTAAGAGACCTGGTATTAACATGGGTTTCAACCAAGGAGGAAAGGGCAGGGCAGTGACTGGGGGTGTGAATGATTTTTAAGTTGGTTTAATGTTATCAGGTTGAGGAGTTCTAGCCAGTTTAGTTATTGAAGAACAGTACAATGATGAGTTTTATGGGGCTGGTTGCAGGCAAATTTTACTATTTTATTATAGCAGAAATCCAGACTATTTTGCCCTGCGCAAGTTTGTAAAAATGTGAGAGCAGTAGAGAAGGGTAGATGGAAGTTTGGATCTAGCTGTAGCTAGTCAGGCTTGGTGTGTTAGGAAAGGTCTAGCTCTGTAGAGACAGCCAAGTTTGGCATAGACTTTTTTGATTGTTTGGGAAATATGTAAATCAAATTTCAGCCTGTCATCTATAGTTACACCTAAGAGTTTGGTATGATTTGTTGTTCAATTTTAGTACCATTTGCTGACTGAATATAGAGTGAAGGAGAGTGGGGCTTGGTAGGTCTGCTTGTGAAGTACATTAGCTTAGTCTTTTTCAGGTTTAGGATGAGTTGGTGGTTAGATAGATAAGACTCTATTTCTTGGAATGCTTTTTGAGTCCTATGTTGAAGTTCTAAGTGGGTAGGGGCAGAGCAGATAAGAGATGTATCATCTGTGTATTGTGTAGTTGTTGCCAGTTGAGCAGCAGTATTTAGATTACTGGTAAATATGATAAAGAGAGGGGGTCCAAGTATGGACCCTTGGGGTACACCAGTGGAAACTAACAGCAGAGGAGAGAGAGTGTTCTCCCATTTGATGACCTGTTTACAGTAAGTGCTGATGAGCTGAGATTGTGAGTGGCAAGTTTGTTAAGTAGGAGTTGATGGGAGACAGTGTCAAATGTTTTTGACATGTCAAGGAAAATAGCTGAAACTAATAGACCACTGTTCTTAAGGCAATGAATAGTGTCAGTAAAGGATATTAAAGCTGTATTAGTACTATGTTTAGGCCTAAAACCATGCTGGGTGTGGGACAGTAGGTTATTGGAGGTAAGGTGAGTTAGGCGTTGTTGGTAAATGCATTTTTCAAGTATTTTGGCGATGGGAGGGAGGATGGCAATGGGTCGGTAGTTGGATATTTCAGTAGAGGGGCCGCCCTTGTGGAGGGGAATGATGTGGGAGATTGTCTAGACGTGAGGTGCATATTGCTCAGAGATAGAGTGATTTATTAAGATAAATGGGGAAGGTTATATCAGGAAGGGCATCCAGTGTAAAACTTTTGATAAATGACATACAGGGACAACAATACAGATTTCCATACTGGATCAGTTGAGGCCCGGGTTAACAATGACTGCCACCAGTACTGTTAGCCAACAGGGTGCTGGTGAAAATTGAGCTACTGATGGCCAAAGGAGAAGGAGAAGAAGAGGGGAAAGGGATGCCCGAAGGCAGGAAGAGAGGAAGAAGGTTAGGAGTGTGGTAGTGATGGTAGGAACCTTGAATATTGGCAGTATGACTGGTATAGGGAGAGAGCTAGCTGATGTGATAGAGAGAAAGAAGGTTGATATATTGTGCATGCAAGACACCAGATGGAAGGGGAATAAGGCCAGGTTATCAGAGGTGTGTTCAAATTGTTCTATCATGGTGTGGTTGGGAGGAGAAATGGGGTAAGTGTTATCCTGAAGGAACAGTATGCCAAGAGTATTTTGAAGGTGAAAAGAGTGTCCAATAGAATGATGTTTATGAAACTGGAAATCGATGGCATAATAATGAATGTTGTTAGTGCATATGCTCTGTAGGTTGGGTGTGTAATGAATGAAAAAGAGAAATTTTGGAGTGAGTTGGATGAACTGGTGGTGAGTGTTCCCAAGGGTGAGAGAGTGGTGATTGAAGTGGATTTCAGTGGGCATGTTGGTGAAGGGAACAGAGGAGATGAGGAAGTGATGGGTAGGTATGGTGTTAAACAAAGGAATGCAGAAGGTCAGATGGTAGTGGATTTTGCAAAAAGGATGGACATGGCTGTGGTGAATACGGATTTTAAGAAGAGGAAGGAACATAGAGTGACGAAAAAGAGTGGAGAAAGATGCACAAAGGTGGATTATATCCTATGCAGGGGGGGCCAGTCTGAAGGAGATTTGAGACTGTAAATTGGTAACAGGGAAAAGTGTAGTTAGGCAGAATAGAATGGTGGCCTGTAGGATGACACTGGTGATCAAGAAGAGGAGGAGGATCAAATGGTGGAAGTTGAAAAAGGGTGATTGTGAGGTGGAGTTCAGGGAAGAGTTAAGATAGGCACTGGGTGACAGTGAAGAGTTACAGAATAGCTGGGTAACTATTGCAGAGCTGGAAAGGAAGACAGCTAGAACGATTCTTGGTGTGACATCTGGACAGACGAAGGAGGACAAGGAGACCTGGTGGTAGAATAAGGAAGTACAGAAGAGTATACAGATAAAGAGGCTGGCAAAGAAGAAGTGGGATTGTCAGACAGATGAAGAAAATAGACAGGAATATAAGGAGATGAGGTGCATGGCAAAGAGAGAGGTGGCAAAGGCTAAGTATAAGGCATATGGAGAATTGTATGAAAGGTTGGACACTAAGGAGGGAGAAAAGGATTGTACCAATTGGCTAGACAGAGGGACTGAGCTAGGAAAGATGTGCAGCAGGTAAGGGTGATAAAGGATAATGAAAGAAACATACTCACAAGTGAGGGGAGTATGCTGAGCAGATGGAAAGAGTAGTTTGAGGGGCTGATGAATGAAGAGAATGAGAGGGAGAGATGGCTGGGTGATGTGTGGATAGTGAATCAGGAAGTACAATGGATTAGCAAGGAGGAAGTAAGGATAGTTATGAAGAGCATGAAGAATTGAAAGGCTGTTGGCCCAGATGACACACCTGTAGAAGCATGGAGGTGTTTAGAGATGACAGTGGAGTTTTTAACCCGATTGTTTAATGAAATCTTGGAAAATGAGAGGATGCGCGAGGAGTGGAGAAAAAGTGTTTGGGTACTGATTTTAAGAATAAGGGTGATGTGCAGAGCTGTAGTAACTACAGAAGGATAACATTGATCAGTCACAGCATGAAGTTATAGGAAAGAGTAGTGGAAGCTAGGTTAAGAAAGGAGGTAAGGATTAGTGATCAGCAGTATGGTTTCATGCTGGAAAGATCACTACAGATGCAATATTTGCTCTGAGACTGTTGATGGAGAAGTATAGAGAAGGTCAGAAGGAGTTGCATTGTGTCTTTGTGGACTTAGAGAAAGTATATGACAGGATGCCTAGAGAGGAGGTATGGTATTGTATGATGAAGTCTGGAGTGGCAGAGAAGTATGTAAGAGTGGTACAAGATATGTACGAGGGTAGTGTGACAGTGGTGAGGTCTGCGGTGGGAGTGATGGATCCATTTAAGGTGGAGGTAGGATTACATCAAGGATCAGCTCTGAGCCCTTTCTTATTTGCAAAAGTGATGGACAGATTGACAGACAAGATCAGACAGGAGTCCCCATGGGCTATGTTATTTGCAGATGACATTGTGATCTGTAGTGAGAGTAGGGAACAGGTTGAGGAGACCCTAGAGAGGTAGAGATATGCTCTAGAGAGGAGAGGAATGAAGGTCAGCAGGACTAAGACAGAATATATGTGTGTGAATGAGAGGGAGGATAGAGAAATGGTGAGGATGCAGGGAGTAGAGTTAGCGAAGGTGGATGAGTTCAAATACTTGGGTTCAACAGTTCAGAGTAATGGTGAGTGTGGAAGAGAGGTGAAGAAGAGAGTACAGGCAGGATGGAGTGGGTGCAGAAGAGTGTCAGGAGTGATTTGTGACAGACGAGTACCAGTAAGAGTGAAAGAGGAGGTCTACAAGAGGGTAGTGAGGCTAGCTATGTTATATGGGTTGGAGACAGTGGCATTGACAAAAAGGCAGGCATCAGATCTGGACATGGCAGAATTAAAGATGTTAAGATTTGCACTGCATGTGACGAGGATGGACAGGATTAGGAATAAGTATATCAGAGGGTCATCTCAGGCTGGATGGTTTGGAGACAAAGACAGAGAGGTGAGATTGCGTTGGTTTGGGTATGTGCTGAGGAGGGATGCTAGCTATATTGGGAAATGGATGCTAAGGATGGAGCTGCCAGGTAAGAGGAAAAGAGGAAGGCCTAAGATAATGTTTATGGATGTGGTAGAGAGGATATGTAGGTGGTTGGTGTGACAAAACAAGATGCAGAGGACAGGAAGAAATGGAAACAGATGATCCGCTGTGGTGACCCTTAATGGGAACAGACAAAAGGAAAAGAAGATTAAGACAGAGATGGGATAAGTGATAGATGGAGCCGCTAGTTTTAAGAATTCATTTTGCGGTTGGTCTGCAGCTAGGCAGCAGGGTTTCAGTTTGGTGAGCAGCTTTTTTATGTATGCAGTTTGGACTGGTTTGAAGAAAAAAAGAGTCAGCGGCTGTAGAGGAGGGGGAGGGGACTGTGAGTGGTAGGTTTTGATGGTTGTCTAGTAGGGGGTGATAGAGTTAATAAAATGTGTATTGAATCAACATGCTAAAGGCTCAGAGGGGTTGGATGTGGAGGGGTGCGGTGGAGGTTGTGCCAGGGTTTAGGAGGTAGTTTATAGACTGCCAAAACTTTTGTGCATCATTCAGGTATTTTTGCTGAGAGGTTTGGAAGTACACCTTTTTGTCATTATGTATTCTTTTTTTGCTTGGTTTCTTAGTTGCTGATAAGAGGTAAGGTCATCTTTGTGCTTGGTGGATTGGTATAGGGCTCTGTCTCTGTCTCTTTGTTTAATAAGGAGCTTAGTATCATTAGAGACCCATGGTAACTTTTTGATTTTGGTGCATATTTTTCTGGTGGAGGCAGGGTATTTAGTATGTCAAGAAATTTGTTATTGCAGAATTCTACAGCAAGGTCCAGATTTAGGCTTTTTAGAGGTGCCCAGTCGCAGTGCTGCAGCAATATAGACTGGGTTTGTTAGTTAGTATCCAATCAAGTAATGATTCTTTTTTGATAGTGTTGATCAGTTGAAAAGATTGATGAAGGTAGTGGGGGTGTTAGAGGAGTAGGAGAGCCAGTCTAGATTAAAGTAATCTAAGATGATAGTTTCCTGACTGAAAGTAGAGGCAGACCAATCTGTGGATTAATTTGTAGCCGAGAGATGAGTATTTCTCTGTTGGGTATGTCTGGTGGAGTGATGTTAAGTTTATCCACTTTTAGGCTCTCTTTAAACATTATGGCTACACCACCGCCTCTTTTGTTTAGTCTCTCTTGCCTTATTGTATTATAAGCATTGAGAGTAATTTCAGTGTCTTTGATGTGTGGTCTTAACCAGGTTAATGTCTGGTGAGTAGGTAGTTAAGATAGCATGGAATTCTGTAATTTTATTTACTAGACTCCTGAGACTGGAATGTGTAATAAGTAATTTGTGTAATAATAGGAATTAAAACAATATTTTAGAAAAATTACGGTGGAAATGAGATTTCCACAAGGAACTGGGTATGAAACCCTGTGGTACCTGTAAGCAATGCAGGTATATATTTCAGGGTACACATTTTTCAGTCTCTGGTTACCCAAAACTAATTTCCTGTAATACAATAGGTGCAGGTTATATTGCATTCTGTGCCTCTTGTCCTGCATTTCACACTGGGAAGACTAAAGATCCTTTAAAAAACAGGATATAACAGCACAATTATGCTGCATATAGCAAGAATGCCTCTAATGCCTTATACAAACATTCTATTGTATGTAGGGCATTTAGAAACTTTTCATTTACTATTTTAGAAAATGTTCCTTATCCCATTAGAGGGGGTGATTGGGGGGGCTATTACTGGAACAGAGAGAGTTATACAGGCAGCTTCTTTTAGATGCTGCACTCAAGCCAGGGATTAATGATTGGATCTCTATTGGTTGTGTGTTAAATGATAAGGCAGGTAGATTATAAACTGAACAATAATGACTATTATGTTGTGCATTTAATTACATATGTGACAGGTCCCTACTCTGGGCCAGCAATCAAGGAGACTCATTCCTCACCACTGTCTCCAGTGAGGGATGGTTACGAAGAGCAAAGACGGATTCACACAGTATTTTCAGATGCAGCTCCCTGCACCAAGCACAATTTTGCATAAGAGCACACAGGGACCATGCTCCAAACCTGGGGCTGGACTCTTCTTTTGTCTCCATCTAGACACAAAACTTCACACTGACCACTTTGGAGCTCTGTTTCCTTGTTCCCAATAGCTGACACACACACACTTGGATATCTGAGTTTCACACACATATACACACCTGGGAAAAGCTGGCACAGATTTACTATCTGTGCCCCTTTCTGCCCAGACTCTGAGGTAATCACGCTGTCAACAGTCAGCTGCCCTAAGGCTGTTTCAAAGTGTATTCAATTATACTGTATAAAATTAATTCTAATACAAATGGTAGGACATAACCAAAGCAGTAAGGCTTTCAGGAACAGCCAGAGTGTCACTAAATCAAGCATAAGTACTCTCAACATGTTAAAAGTATTAAAAAACAAAGAAGCAAAGGGCAGAGAAAGCACAGCAACAGTCACAAATAGCGTATAAATAAATTTAATCTCCGCTTTCGTAAATAACTTCATCAGAATACAACAATCACATGCAAAGGCAAACCTTATATACAACAACTAATTAATAAATACATCACATGGTAAATTACTTGATTGCTCATAAAAAATTAAAAAGACATTAGTAAAACTAACTAAAAAAAGTGTCAAACACAAAATAACTCAAGCAACTTATTCCTGTCTAGATTTTTTGAAATAGATAATTTCGATGTTTTAAAAACATTTTAGATTAATGGTATCATTAGGAGGTTATCTGAAAAAAGTTTTATCTGCCATAGACCTCGCTGTTCAACATAATTCTTAAAGTCACCAGCCCTACCATCATTAATGCATGTCTCTAACACAGTAAACATAAATTTTTTGAAACCAGTACAAGAAACAGAATGTCTGAATAAAGCATTATTATGATTCTTGGTCTTAATAGCATATCTTTTAACACGTGTGCCCAAACTCCTGGTAGTCATAGAAAGCTGGGCAGAACATAAAGCAATATAAATGAGTCCACTACTGGTACAGTCAACATAACCTCTCACTTCTAAAATCCTGTCACTAGTGATAACATTAATAAGTGGACCTTCAGATATAAACGACAAATGGTACAATTATTGCATCTAAACATACCCTCTTATTCAGTTTATCATGAACAGAAGTTGTTCTATCAGAACTAGCTCTCTCAAAAATGTTTTTAACGTGTTTTTTTCGAAACACAAAATTGGGTTTACACCCACTACTTTAATAATATCCTGGTTTCCTTTGATAACTTTCCAGTTGTCTTCTAAAATCTTTTTAATTTAAAACAATCTGAACTCATGTCAAAGACAATATTGTTCTATATTGACATGTTTACTAGTCACCAGGTCGACTTCAGATGCCTGATTACTGAAGTTGATGAAACCACTTTTCAAAATTGATGGAAAAAAAGCATCTCGTTTACTAAAAATCTCAATACCTCTGATCATCAACAAATTCTCATCATAGCCTCTAAGGCTAAACAAATTCACAATATAATGAAATTCATCTATAACGTCAATTGTTCTCGTGGTCATGCGACTAGCTCTTATAAACTGTCAATATTTCTAATAATATGCTTGGGGTGACCACTAGAAAAGTGCAGATATCCATTTGTGAAAGTTCTTTTCTGTGTATTTTACTTTGAAAACAGTTGTTGTCAAAGTCCACCAAAGATGTACATCCAGATAGTTAATAATTAAACCTACCTCACCCAGGGTGAATTGAAGAAACTCTGACTTAGAGTTCAATTCCTGTACCATGTTTAAAACTGTAGTTTATTACCTTCAATAATAAAATTAAATCGTCAATGTCTTCCATAAAATAACATATTAAATCTACTGTTAATGGTGGACAAAACCTCCTCCTCACCAAGCCATAACTATGGCATAGGCTGGGGGGCCAGGAGGGGAGCGTAGCGACCACGTTTTTGTCTAAAATAGTTATTCCTAAACAAGAAAAAATTGTTTTCTAAAATAATATCTAAAAAACGACACACTAAAGAAACCTGAGAACTATTCAAAAGTTTCTTTGAAACTAAAAAACTACGTACTGCTTCAACACCACCATTAATGAAAGACCCTCTGTAACAGAATGTGGAGATGACACAATTGGACGTAGAGGGGGGTTTAACACATTTTTGTAAACCATGTGTTAAAAACCCCCCTCTACGTCCAATTGTGTCATCTCCACATTCTGTTACAGAGGGTCTTTCATTAATTATAGACAGCATGTTGGGGCCTTTGTTAGACATACAGCCATCTTTCATAAAAGACTCTTGGCACTTTTTGAATAAGGTAAAAATTTTTCATGAAGAGAACATTTTTGACCCCACTAAACACATCATTTTTACATTGGATGTTAATTCACTTTATACTTGCATACCCCATTCCGATGGTGTTGAAGCAGTACGTAGTTTTTTAGTTGCAAAGAAACTTTTGAATAGTTCTCAGGTTTCTTTAGTGTGTCGTTTTTTAGATATTATTTTAGAAAACAATTTTTCTTGTTTAGAATAACTATTTTAGACAAAATTGTGCTCCCCCGCATGGGCTGCCCCAGCCTATGCCAACATAGTTATGGCTTGGTGGGAGGAGGAGGTTTTGTCCACCATTAACAGTAGATTTAATATGTTATTTTATGGAAGATACATTGACGATTTAATTTTTATTATTGAAGGTAATAAAACTACAGTTTTAAACATGGTACAGGAATTGAACTCTAAGTCAGAGTTTCTTCAATTCACCCTGGGTGAGGTAGGATTAATTATTAACTATCTGGATGTACATCTTTGGTGGGACTTTGACAACAACTGTTTTCAAAGTAAAATACACAGAAAAGAACTTTCACAAATGGATATCTGCACTTTCTAGTGGTCACCCCAAGCATATTTAGAAATATTCCCAGGGACAGTTTATAAGACTGCTAATCGTTATGACCACGAACAATGACGCTTGTAGATGAATTTCATTTTATTGTGTATTTGTTTAGCCTTAGAGGCTATGATGAGAATTTTTGATGAACATAGGTATTGAGGTTTTATGCTTTTTTCCATCAATTTTGAAAAGTGGTTTCATCAACTTCAGTAATCAGGCATCTGAAGCCTGGTGACTAGTAAACATGTTAATATAGAACAATATTGTTCCTTTGACATGAGTTCAGATTGTTTTAAATTAAAAAAGATTTTAGAAGACAACTGGAAAGTTATCAAAGGAAACCAGGATATTATTAAAGTAGTGGGTGTAAACCCAATTTTGTGTTTCAAAAACAATTCGTTAAAAACATTTTGAGAGAGCTAGTTCTGATAGAACAACTTCTGTTCATGATAAACTGAATAAGAGGGGTATGTTTAGATGCAATAATTGTACCATTTGTCGTTTTATATCTGAAGGTCCACTTATTAATGTTATCACTAGTGACAGGATTTTAGAAGTGAGAGGTTATGTTGACTGTACCAGTAGTGGACTCATTTATATTGTTTTTATGGTTCTACGTGCCCAGCTTCTATGTCGGTATGACCACCAGGAGTTTGGGGGGCACACGTTAAAAGAACATTTATATGCTATTAAGACCAAGAATCATAATAATGCTTTATTCAGACATTCTGTTTCTTGTACTGGTTTCAAAAAATTTATGTTTACTGTGTTAGAGACATGCATTAATGATGGTAGGGCTGGTGACTTTAAGAATTATGTTGAACAGCGGTCTTATGGCAGATAAACTTTTTCAGATAACCCTCCTGGTTAAATGATACCATTAATCTAAAATGTTTTTTAAAACATCGTAAATTATCTATTTCAAAAAATCTAGACAGGAATAAGTTGCTTGAGTTATTTTGTGTTTGACACTTTTTTTAGTTAGTTTTACTAATGTCTTTTTAATTTTTTATGAGCAATCAAGTAATTTACCATGTGATGTATTTATTAATTAGTTGTTGTATATAAGGTTTGCCTTTGCATGTGATTGTTGTATTCTGATGAAGTTATTAGATTAAATTTATTTATACGCTATTTGTGACTGTTGCTGTGCTTTCTCTGCCCTTTGCTTCTTTGTTTTTTGGTTCTAATAGTAGCTTTCTGTTTTATGTTAAAAGTATTCTCTAAAGGGTGAGCCACAACGAAAAGTATTAAAATATTTAATGATAAAGAATAAAAAAGAAAACAGGAGAATAATGAACACAACAAACAATAGAGTTTCAACTACAGAGATATAAAATGAGTACAGTTGGATAGTTTCTCATTGATGCAGAATATAATACTAAACTATTCTCACTAAATGTCCCTGACTAACTAAAGAATTACTGTTCCCTGACTACTTACAAAAGCAAGGCAAGCTGATGTGTGCTGAGTATCTTTTCACAGCAAAAGCCTGATGATGTATCTCTTTGTCTGTGTGGATGTGTGAGATATATATCCTGACAGAAATCTTTCTTGTCAGGTTCCAAAGTGCTGCTGCGAGAGTTCCAAAGAAACGAGATGTGGGTTAGATGATGACATTACATCTGGTTTCCTGACTCTGGTACAATACACACACAAAGCTTTGCTATGATCTGTGGCAGCATCTGAAAGCTATAACACAATTTCAAACTTTCCACCTTTCCAGGGTTCTGTGATAAACATACAGATTTGATCAGTTACAACAACACAACCTAATGTACATGCACATACATTCTTTCTGTCCAGCAGGACCTACTGTTGATGCATTTTTAGCAAACAACTTTACAAATATATTTTTAACTCAAACTTCTATAGAGATCAGTGTGATAGTCAAATAACATAAAATTCTTTACAAAATTCCAGCTAGCTATGCTGGTACATGTACACATCTGCTGCTCTACTCTCCCTGGCACAAATGGCACTACCTCATAACATCACATCCCACCACCCCGGAACACATTAACCTATAGCCTATATTGAGAGCCCATCTGCATTGGCATTGCTGACCCCATTATGGTGCTGCCTGTCATGTCATATGCCTGCAACCCTAAGCTCCACCTTAATAACCTGGAATTTTGCTGGATGGCATGATGCAACCATGTTAAGGGATTGTGGTATGTACCACAGGGAATTTCTTTCCATACAGATAGGGCTGAACTTTCTGCAGTGCCCATACTATGGCTAGACTTTCTTTTTCTACAGCTGCATAAGATTTCTTCCCGGACTGGAGTCTACGGCTGAGATATACAGCTGGGTGCACTTCTTCCTCTGAGGAATCCTGGCTGAGTAGAGCCCCCACCCCATGGTTCAAAGCATCCACCTGCACAACAATTTTTTTCCATAACCTGGAGTGGCTAACACAGGGAGTCTTTCCAAATCCACTGTAAGCTTTTAGAATCCTTGCTCACAGGTTGGGGTCCACACCATCTTATCTGGCCTATTTTACCTCATCAGGTCTGTGATCACCAGATCCCTCTCAGAATCCTCCTGCCATTCACTGCAAATACTTAGCACAAGGGCCTCCCTGTCATGGTAAGGCTTAATCATGTTAACATGGTACAATTTCTGCCCTGCCTCCTGCCTAGCAGATTTACCATGTAATTACATCACTGACCTTCCTTACCATTTCAAAGGGTCCCACCCAAGCAGCCTGCAGCTTATTGTGTCTGACAGGAATGAGCACTATAACCTGATGTCCCACAGCATACTCTTGAGCTTGAGCATTCCTGTCATACCAGACCTTTTTCTGCTACTGGGCTCTTGCAAAGTTCTCCTGGGCCAAGCTCATGAGCTCCCAAAGCCTAATCCTGAAGTTTAGGACATATGCCATAACAGACTCCTTGTGGGATTCACACTCTCCCTCCTACTCATCAGGAATCAAATCTAAAGGCTTCCTTACCCTATACCCATACAACAACTCAAAGGGTGAAAAACCTATGGATTCCTGGGGTACCTCTCTGTATGAAAACAGCAGAAGGGGCAAATATTTCCCATTCTCTCTTAAACTGGTCTGCAAATGTCCTTATCATGGCCTTTAGTGTAGAGTTTAACCTCTCCACAAGACCATTATTCTGGGAGTGGCAGGGGATGTTTTTAGGTGCTTCACCCCACAGTGCTTTTACAGACAAGCCAGCAGTTTTGACATGAAAATGGCAACTCTGTCAGTCAGTATTTCTCTTGGGAAACCTACCTGCTGAAAATCTCTAACAAAGCATTAGCCACCTTCTCTGCTTCAATAGAGGACAGAGCAATTGCCTCAGGTTATCTAGTAGCATAATCTACTACTACAAAGATATACTTATTCCCTGTGGAAGTTGGGTTACTCAGAGGCCTCACAATATCCATAGCTACCCTCTGAAACTGTTCCTCAATCACAGGCAAAGGCATCAAAGGAGCCTTGACCTTGTCTTCTGTCGTGTTTACCTTTCCACTACCCTGTTGTATTCCTTGCAATCCCAGGCCAATAAAAGTTCTACATAATATGTCTCTTGGTATGCTTTATGCCCATATGACCTATAAAAAGGATGTCATAGGCTATGGTTAAAAGTACCAGATGGTAGGTTCTGGCACTACCAACTGCTGTATTACCTCACCCTCTATCCCTCAGCTGTAATGTCACTCAAACAAGCATAAGTACTCTCAAAATGTTAAAAGCATTCTCTAAAAGACCAGCCACAATGAAAGGTATTAATATATTTAATGATAAATGATAAAATTGAAAATAGGAGAACACTGAGTACAACAAATAGAGTTTTAACCACAGAAATATAAAAATATAATACAGCTGGATAGTTTCTTACAGATGCAGAAAACAATACTAACCTATTCTCACCAAACATCCCTGACTAACTAAAGAATTACTGTACTCTGACTACTTACTAAAGCAAGGTAAGCTGATATGTGCTGATTGTCTTGCCACAGCAAAAGCCAGATGATGTCTTGGTCTGTCTGTGTGGATGTGAGAGATGTATATCCTGTCGGAAATCTTTCCTGTCAGTTTCCAAAGTGCTGTTGCAAGAGTTCCAAAGAAACCAGATGCTGGTTAGAGGATGACATCACCTCTGGTTACCTGACTCTGATACAATACACACACACACACACACACACACACACACACACACACACACAGGTTTGTTTAGATTTGCGGCAGTATGTGAAAGCTATAACACAATTTCAAACTTTCCACCCTTCTCGGGTTCTCTGATAAACATACAAATTTGATCAGTTACAACAATATAACATAATATACAAGCATACATTCTTTCTGTCCAGCAGGACCTACTGTTGATGCACTTTTAACACAAGTAACTTTACAAATACATTTTTAACTCAAACATCAGTACAGATCAGTGTGACAGTCAAATAACATAAAATTCTTTACAAAACTTCCAGAGAGCTATGCTGGCATATGGCACATGTACACATGTACTGCCCTACTCTACCTGGCACATATGGCACTACCTTATAACATCACAACATATATATATATATATATATATATATATATATATATATATATATATATATTAGATATTGCATAAACAAAAAAAGTTTAGTAATATAGCGACATGTTTTTTTTATTAAGGTTCACCTAAGTTTGTTTAGTAATATAGCAACTTTTTTTTTTTTTTTTATTAAGGTTCAACTGAGTTTTCTTTAATTATGTATTTTTATTCTTCAGAATCATATTTTTAAGGTCCACAGTTTCTTAGATTGTGCATATCTACTATGTTTATTATAGCGATTAATACTAATTTGTGTATATGTTTTATGCCTTTAAGGGTTGTACTTGTTCTTGGTGCCAAATTTGCTATTTAAATGGAAGGAAATGGCTTTTTAATTTACTCTGATGTAGTTCCGATTCTTTTAGAAATGAAAGTGCTTGGTAATTAAATGACTTTCATGTCATCTCAGGAGTGGCAATTCTTTTATTGATTTTGTTGTTTATTTATAGTGGAAAAATAGCAATTGAGTTGGAGGAATGCTGCAGCATATGACATTTTATTTATAGTTCACATATTACTGCTCAATTCCATAATTCACTTAGATCAAATGAGGTTATTCCATAAAAAAGTAAGCTATTTTATGATGTTGATTCTATACACTTACTACAAATTTCCAGACATTAAGTCAATTTCCTGCAACATCTAAAGGAAAGTTTAAGAGCTACTTTAATAAAACACACAGTTATGTATTTCTTAAAATGTAGCCATACAGTCCTTCATGTTGCAACCTAGGAGTTTAATAAATTAAAGTTTATGATTCTGTCATCTTTCTTAACATAATCAAAATATTAAGTGCTATTTAATACTAAATATTAAGTCAGCCAGTAATAGCTGATAAAGCTATTGTGTTTTGTTTCCTGTTAAAAGTGTAAAACTGTAAAAATAACTTGAAAGTGATGGAGTTGTATAAGTTCTGCACTTAGAAATTCCCTGTAGTTCCTTATCTGACAGAATAATTTGCATTTTCCTTTCCGTCTAATTCTATATATTAATAGGTAATTATCTGCAGCTCCTGATATGAGGTAATTCAACTTTTCATTAATATGCCATATGACAAATTCGTACAAAGCATGACCTTGAAATAGTCCGTTTCTCCAACACTGTAATTCCTTCTGTTATTCACTTTTCTGTTAAATCAATCTGTACCACAGCCTTATTGCATATATTGTTGCAAGTAATGTGTCAACCTTGTCAATTAAACTTATCTCATTCACACAGTGGTAAAGGATTGCTCTTCAAAGAATAATTCTGTAAAACACTCTTCTTAGCTACACTGCAATTATGTAATATGTTTATTGACCATAGTAAAACCAGAAATGAGTTTCAATATACCTGTCATCTCTCTTCAATGCTTTCTTTTAATATTTGAAATTAAGTGGTACTAAAATGATGACCTCCATATCAGAGTTTATGGTTCTCTTCCAAAAATATGGCACCCTGTCTGCAGAAGAGAGTGAAGCAGGTGCCTTCAAGGCTCCATATCTGGAACTCACTTCCAAGTGAACTGAAAACCATTGCTTTTCTGAAATAGTTTTCAGGTGCATGAGAGGAACAACTAGCAGCCCCTGGTAAGCCCTGGATATGGAAGTACCCTTTTCTCAACTATTGAGTAATCTTAGACAATGTATATTAAGTACAGTGATTGGAGAGGATGCTTTTCTCATATGAGGGTTTGTAGACCCACTGGTTTTGCAAAGAAACTGAAGGTCAGATAGCATTAGATCTTTCATGCTTCAAAAAAGCAAAAAAAAAAGGCAAGACACAGGTCACCTCAGAGAATCCTACAGTATAAGGAAAATTGTGCTAAGCGATTGTGATATTTGAAGGATTTAAGTAACTTCATTTTATTGGTAAGGTATTTTTGAGGCCTCTCTAGTTGAGCAATCTACTCTAATTTATAAGTACCAAAGGGGGCACTGCATTCAGTAATTGGACCGATAAAGGAAGAGAACAGAACGATGACTTTGTTACATGTTGAAGATATTACATTTGGAATTAATTAGACAAGATAGATGGATTTTTTGAATATGGTATATGTCTACAAAGCAAATGTCAAACAGGAGAGGGACCAGCAGTAGTCCATGTGGTAACCCATCGGTTGCAATTTTACTTTCAGAGAGAATCGAAGCAACTTTCACAACCTGTGTTCTGTTGGACAGCCAGACTGCAATGCATTGGATGATATAAGAGTTTACATTATGTTTGTCTTAATGTTTGACAACAGCAGCATGGGGAATGGGTCAAAAGCCTTGGCCAGATCAAGATAAGTAATGTATCTTGAGTGACCACTGTCTACAGCCTCTGATTAGGAGACAGGACCTGTCCTTCATAGAACCAAAGTATGAGGTCTAGATGTTAACTTGCCTGTTTCTACATAAATGAGTTATTCTATGACACTTTTCTTTGCATATAAGGCTAATGAAATTGATAAAGTTGTATTTGTCTGGACTTGTAAAGGGGCTGCTGTTGTATAGGGGAGTCACAGTGGCTGTGCTCCAGGCACCAGGTCCAGACCTGGTGGAGTGGATATGGTTGAACAGATGAAGTCGACACTCAGATAGTGAATATGTGGAACTGATGAGATTGCAGCCTGGTATGTTGTTTGGTTCCATGGAAGTAGTATTTTTAGTTTTTGACACAGATTTTAAAACTTCCAAGATGAGTTCAGGGTGAAACCAAATTTTCAGGGACAATTGAGGCAACAATGCAGGTAGATGGGGTCAAGTGAGCACTAAATTTGTTTGCTGATTTACCAGCTATATCCTTAGGACTGGGACATGTAATCATATTATAGATGAGCTCAGTGCATTGCTGGGCATTATTTCTTACTTTCTTCACGTAGCTGAAGAAAAAAATGTTGTTTCATGTGGTATCTGTAGTGACCTTAAGCTCATACTCTGCTTAAAATTTTCTAAACGTGCTCATAAGTTCCTTGCTGATCCTGATATAATGGGATGGAGATTTCTTACAACATTTAATCATTTTCTGTATTTTACTATATAGTTTATTAATAAGGGAGCTACACCAGAGAGGCTCATTCCTGCCTTTACCATTATAATTATGGTGGATGAGTGCTCACTTTTCGATGGAATGGTTTAGGTGTTGACAAAAGTCAGAGGTGACTGCAGCATCCGTCTCAGCCTTCTACAAGATGAAGTAGGTTTATCCTGGCAAAGTCCCTAAAGATGGCCCCATGTGGGGTCGGGTGGTGCCACGAGTCCTGTCAGAGCAGATGACTGACTTGTGGTCAGATTTAACCAGGGGTGCAGGAAGGTTCTATATTGGTTAGGACCAATCAAGGATATTAGAACCTCTAGTGGGTAGTTTTACAATTTGCCATAGCATATTGACTCTAATAAAGTCACAGAAACACTTTTTTTCTTTGTTAGCAATGGCATGAACAATGTCTATACTGTGGCTTTTAAATTAATTAATTTTATGCATTATTCATGTCACAGTGACTACTTTATTTGATTGTATATCTATACACTCATTTACAGATCTACCTATTTATCTATCTATCTATCTAGCTATCTAGCTATCTATCTATCTGTTAAAAGGGTAAAAACACTAGCCCCTGAATTCTGCAAGCCTTGCACAGCATGCAGGATTAGTGCAGGAGCTCCAGCAGGCAATATGTCTGTTGTACAATCCAGAAATAACCTGTGCGGGAGTGCACGAGAGCTCCTGCACTAGTCCTGCATGGACTCAGCCCCTGTATGCAAATGACCCCATTTGCAGGAGAAATCCATGCAAATGAGGTGAATTTGTGATCCAGGTAGCTGGAAACCGGCTGTGCAGGACTAGTGTAATCTGCAGAAATGTACTCCACCAGTAACGGAGTACATTTCTGCAAATTCCAAAATGGAGCCATGACAGCTCCAAATAAATGGTGGATATCATGTAGAAAGCATGCCAATGGCCAAGTATAAGGCCATTGGCATGGAAAACACAATGTTTATTTATTTTTTTAGCCAGTCTCAGCTGTTTAAGTGTAGGGCAGCAGCGTGCAAACGGGATCAGGGGAAAATAAAAAAAAAATACCTTAAATAAGCATTCTAACCAAAATCACTATTCTGCCATTATACTCAATGGCAGGCAGAAGACAACATGACCAGTGAATCGTGGTTGCTAAGGGGGGAGGGGAATGACAGTGAATCCCAGATTTCCCCTGCATGCTAGGTGGCTCCCAACAGTGTAAGAGCAGGAATAGCTTGGTGCAAGCCTAGGAGTTAGCTGGCATCATAGGGGTGTGTGTCAGGCATACTGTAAGCAGATTGGAGCCCTGTGGCTCGGGTTTGCTCCTAGCTTTGCACAGCTAAGGAAGGGGATGTGTCTGAGGCTGCCTAGCACTCTTTACATCGCCTAAGCAGGTGTGCACACTGTGCACTGGGTTTTAAAGGGAAAAAAAAGTAAACTAGGAAATAGCAGCTCTGTGCACATTTGAGCACTGAGTTTGCGCAGTGTGCCCCCGGGCTAAACAGGAAGGCAATGGGAAGGGAAAACAGCAGAAGGAAGGTAATCTAGGGGAAGTAGCATAGCTGGCAGGTGAAATGTATCAGAATCTGCCAGTTACACAGGCAGCAGAGCAGCCCAGCCCAGAACACTACTATAAACCATGCAAACACCTTTCCCTCTGGTTTTTCCCATACTCTACATCAACGGTGTAAACAAGCAGGGAAGTTTTAACAAACAAAACAACAAAATGATAGAGGCTGCAATAGCTATCATACAACAACATGTGCAAGAGGCTGAGGGTGGTGAGGATGTGAATGCTGTCAACAAACCCACAGTGAGGAGACGGAGAAGAGTGTACAGACCCAGAGTAACCTACCAGGGGCTACATGAGCTGGAGATAGTGGAGCGCTATAGGGTGGACAGGGACCTCTTAGAGCAAATTGTTGAGCTGTGCCGGCCATGCCTCACACACCAAACTAACACAGGGGAACCCATCCCAGTGGATACCAAGGTATTTGTAGGCCTAGGAATACTAGCTACAGGTACCTTCCAAAGGCCAACTGGGAATATGATGGGGATCTCACAGTAATCAGCATCCAGGGTACTCCACCAGTTCCTGGATGCCATGTCAGCACATGCCAGTGAGCATGTATATTTCCCTAACACCCATGAGGTGTTGGCAAGCAATATGCAACTGTTCCACCAAATAGCAGAATACCCTGAGGTAGTGGGTGCTATAGACTGCATGCACATCAAAGCACCAACTGGTGAGCAGGGTAGGGTCTACATCAACCGCAAGAGCTTCCCCTCCATCAACTGCCAGGTTGTGTGTGATGCCAAGGGCATAATAATGAATGTGTGCTCTGGCTGCCCTGGTAGCTATCATGATTCCCACATCTGGCATCTGACGCAGCTGTACCAGAGATTTGTCAATGGGGACATCCCTCACGGTCGCCTAGTAGGGGATGCTGGTTACTCACTGGAACCATGGCTGATGACACCCATCAGAAATGCACACACACCCAAGCAAGAAACCCATAATGAGGAACACGCACAGACCAGAATTATAATAGAGTGCGTGTTTGGGATGCTCAAGTCATGGTTCCAGTGCCTGGACACATCCGATAGAGCCTTGCAGTACTCACCAGCTACATGTACCCAAATTGTCATTGTATGGGCCATGCAACACAATATGATCCTGTGGAAACAGCTGCAGCAGGAACAGCACAGGACAGGGTCACACAGCCCCCCACCATTGCCAAGGCCTGCACAGGCACAGAGTGACTTGGAGGAGGAACAACCTGAGCATGCCCCAGTAGGCAGATGGAGGCATGCCCAGTATGTCCTGGCCTTGGCAAAGAGGCAACACATAGCACATACACTGACACAGTAGGGACCCAGGGAATGACACCTCTCTCTGACTGGCACATACAGTAAAAGGGACACCAAACATGACACTACCTGTGCTCAAGCATGTATAGGGAGTGTACTATGTGCATCCGACATAGGCAGCCCTCCAGCACCATCCTCAATACTGGCACACCCACAAGGTAAGTCAATCAACCTACCAATTGCCGAATGGAGTAGAATGTGTCGTTACCTGTATCTATGGTATTGATGTGAGCATGCAAGGGAATCGGGTGGCTGAGTGGTATGCCAGCAGATAGTAGACACCCATAGTGGCACCATGAGATCTGTAACAGATACTGGAGTCACCATAGTAGCCAGTACCACACAGGGTGACAAAACCCACTGCAGGAAATGTGCTGGGTGGCAAGTGCGTCCATATGACTCACACATGCCAGTCCTAGAGTTTTGCATACCCAACAGCAGTCTCAGCCAGCGGGACAGGTGTAGACAAACACAAACAGAGGCTGTGCTATGGCCTTTGAATGATGCTTGTGGGTAACCTGCCCCCGGCCTACACAGACAGACTACAGCAGGTCAGGCAGTGGGATGTTAGTTCTGAAGTGAAGGAAGTCAGACACTAATATGTAGGTCAACCAAAGCTAAGACCAGTAGTAGACTGATATGCCTCTATTCAGCATGATAGGTTAGAATACAGAATGAAATGGAGTACCTGAGATACCAGCACAGTCATAGCAAATGTGTACAAGTGCCAGTTGTGCCACCCCATCCTATGTAGAAATGTAGAAGCAGTCAGGTGCCCCCCCCCAAAAATCCGGTGTAGAAATGTAGAAACAGTCAGGTGTGCCCCCCACAATCCTATGTAGAAATGTAGTAACAGTCAGGTGTGCCCCCCACTCCTATGTAGACATGTAGAAACAGTCAGGTGTGCCCCTTCCCCAATCTAGCGTAGAAATGTAGTAGCAGTCAGCTGTGCCTTCCAATCCTGTGTAGAAATGTAGAAACAGTCGGGTGTGTCCCCCCACAATCCTATATAGAAATGTAGTCACAGTCAGGTGTGCTCCCCTGACTCCTATGTAGACATGTAGAAACAGTTAGGTGTGCCCCTTTCCCCAATCCAGTGTACAAATGTAGTAACAGTCAAGTGTGCCCCCTAATCCAGTGTAGAAATGTAGAAACAGTCAGGTGTGTAGAAATGTAAAAACAGTCAGGTGTGTCCCCCCACAATCCTATGTGGAAATGTAGTAACAGCCAGTTGTGTCCCTTCACAATCACATGTAGAAATGTAGTAACAGTCAGGTGTGCCCCCCCACTCCTATGTAGACATGTAGAAACAGTCAGATGTGTCCCTTCCCTCAATCTAGCATAGAAATGTAATAACAGTCAGGTGTGCCCCCCAATCCTGTGTAGAAATGCAGAAACAGTTAGGTGTGTCCCCTCACAATCCTATGTAGAAATGTAGTAACAGTCAGGTGTGCCCCTCACTCCTATGTAGACATGTAGAAACAGTCAGGTGTGTCCCTTCCCCCAATCCAGCATACAAATGTAGTAAGAGTCAGGTGTACCCCCCTCCCCCAATCCTGTGTAGGAATGTACACACAGTCAGGTGTGCTCCCCCAACCCAATCTAGACATGTAGTAACAGTCAGGAGTGCCCCCAAACCTATTTAGAAATGTAATAATGGTCTGGTGTGCCCCCCAATCTGATGTACACATGTCCTTACAGTCAGGTGTACCCCCCCACAACCCTATGTAGAAATGTAGTAACATGTATATGTATGTATAATACCAGTGGAGCACAGATGCCCAGAGGTGGCCAAGGTAGCAGGATAGGTTATAGCATTTGCACAATATGCAGGTCTGTGTGTGTTAGGTTGGTGTATGTTTCATATTGTGCAAGAGTGGTCAGTATGTATGCATGTTGAGGATAGACCTGGTGGCCATTGCCCACTACTGCTGATGACAGGGACAAGCCCTCACAACTGCAGTGCCAAAGACAATTCCCACCAGTATAACACATGCTAGCAGTAAGCCATTGTAAATGTATGGTGGTAATATGTGTCACCATCTGAAAGACTGACATGGCATGGCTGTTGGGCTAGATATACAAGCATTACACAGGGGAAAGTACTCCAGCCATACAGTATATATTGTGTCACTGTGAAATAGAGACACCCTTGGAATTGTACATACAGGTATGCATCACATTAACTGGTCCTGTAGTAGGGGATTCTGGTGATGTCTGCCCGAACACTTGCAGATCACAAAGGAGGTAGGACTAATGTATAGGGAAACAGGTGATGTACCTGCCAGCATAACTGGAATGTCCCATGCATATCTGTAAGTCAGATGCAAGTAGTGTCCATAGCACGCATGCACCCAGCTCACACAAACACTACCCACAGGTACTTCTCTGGTCATATCCCTGCTGTGGGGAATGGGTACAATATGACCCCATCTGTATATGGCAATAGCGGAAGAATTCAGCATGCAGTGCAGGTGTCCCATGCCAGCATCCACACCACCTGATCAAGACTGATAGAAGGTATTGGCATGAACACCTATCACACCTACCCTGTTACCCCTGGGGAATATCCTGTATGGTGGTCTGAGACTGTAGGACTGACAGAATGCAATGGCCTGCCACATCTGACCTGCAGCAAAACCTAATGGCCCACAGCCCCTGCCAAAGGCCTGTGTCTCACACATACTGGCAATGCATGTTATGTCATGGACACCCAAATAACAACATAACACACTCCACATAAGCCATATGCAAGGCCATGAGGACAAACCACAGTAACATGTCCATAAATGGCTACAACCACTTGAGGTGTACATGTCACTCACTGTAGACATTAGCCACTGGTATCCATCAGCATTACAGACTATGTGGTGCAAGTGCTAGCTGTGCAACATGACTGTACAAGGAAGTAGTCATCTAGCAGCTGTATACACATACCTGTGGAATATAACTCTGTGTATGCCCGCATGTGTTGTTACAACCTCTAGATGAATGGGCTATGGCCCATGCACACATACTGCCCTCCCCATAGCCCTACTATGACAAGCCTGCTGAGGTCATCTACTTTGAAATACACTTTGGGAAAAGTGTAGCCCAGTAATCTCTGTGGCATGTCCTATAACTCCGTACTGATATAGTGTGATAAACTAGTTAGGTAGGAGTTCTAATCCCGAACATGGTAACGGTGTGTGTGTATGTGTGTGTGTGTGTGTGTGTGTGTGTGTGTGTGTGTGTGTGTGTGTGTGTGTGTGTGTGTGTGTGTATCTGTCTGTTGAAAAGCAATGTTTTTTAGGCTAGTCACACTCACTACAATTCAAATGCCCTACTTTGGCAAGGCCGCTAATATCATTCACTGTGAAATACACCTTTCAGAAAGCTGTAGCACAGTAAACTCCGTGGCACGTCCTATAACTGCATATTGCTGTATTGTGATAAACTATTAGGTAAGAGTTCTAATCCCAGACATGGCAACTGTGTTTGTGTGGGTATGTCTCTGTCTGTGTAGAGGGCAATGCTTTTTAAGCTAGTCACATGCACTACAATTCAAATGCCCTACTTTGGCAAGGCTGCTGATGTCATTCACTGTGAAATACACCTTTGGGAAAGGTATAGCCCAGTAATCTCTGTGGTGTGTCCCATAACTATGCACTGCTGTAGTGTGATAAACTAGTTAGGTAGGAGTTCTAATCCCAGACATGGCAACTGTGTGTGTGTGTGTGTGTGTGTGTGTGTGTGTGTGTGTGTGTGTGTGTGTGTGTGTATGTTTTTCTCTGTCTGTGTAAGGAGCAATGCATTTTAGGCTAGTCACACTGACTACAATTCATATGCCCTACTTTGCCAATCCTGTTGATGTCATTCACTGTGAAATACACCTTTGGGAAAATAGTACTCCAGTAATCCCTGTGGAGCATCCTATAACAGCTTAATGTTGTAGTGTGATATAGAACCCTGGTAAGGGTTCTATTCCCACACATGGCAGTTCTGTATATTTCTGTTTGTGTTTCTATGTCTGTGTAGGGAACAATGCATTCTAGGCTAGTCACACTCACTACAATTCAAATGCCCTACTTTGGCAATCCTGCGGATGTTATTCACTGTGAAATACACCTTTGGGGAGGGAGTACTCCAGTAATCTCTGTGGCACATCCTATAACTGCTTAGTGCTGTAGTGTAATAAACTAGTTAGGTAGGAGTTCTAATCACAGACATGATAGGCGTGTGTGTGTGATTGTGTGTGTGTGTGTGTGTGTGTGTGTGTGTGTGTGTGTGTGTGTGTGTGTGTGTGTGTGTGTGTGTGTATGTGTGTGTGTGAGTGTGTGTGTCTGTGTTTCTCTTTCGTATATTGTGTGGAGGTAGGTGTCAGTGTGTAACAACTGAATTCAATGTGGAGCGGGTTTTTCAAATTCCTTATATGGTGACCCTAGTATATATCACAATGTCCACTGTACATGGATAACAGATGTGAAATAGATGAGAGGCTGGGGTGCAAATCCTACATGTAACATCAATGCCAGGCAAAGTTAGCAACCCTTGTATTAACCAGAGAACACTCTCAACCCATGTCTCATACACACACACTTGCCTAGGCAACAGCCCCTATATTGGTAGTGCCCTGTATATACCCAATTTTAGTGACTATGGTGTGATTGCAGTGGGCTACAGTGGGCATTACACCTTGTCCATCCATCCAATAGGCAGATACATGCTGACAGTGCACCTTCTCTATGTTCCCCACTGGACACCTGCAACACCTGTGGTGCCATCAAATGTGACCTACAAAGGACATACCATGCCTGAAAAACATGCCCTGTATGGACAGATGCCACTGACACCAGGAAATACTGGTATCATGCTATCAATGTAGGTGCAGGGTCAACCTGCTGTCCATTAACAGTTCCCACCACATGAGGTCAGGACTGGCACATCTGATGATAACCATCTGTGTACACAACATGGGCCAGACACCCCAGGTGCAGTTCCACATGTCACTGTACATGCATGTGGGAGGTGTGCACATCCCAGACACCATCCATGTCATGGACTAAGGAACACATACATGACAAGCAATGCACAGCATTGGCCACATGCAATAGTTACCCAGGTGACTGGATGGTGAATAAAATACCCACCTATGTGGGCCACTCCAGACACTGCACCCCTGAGCCACACTGCAGGTCATTGTCATGTGGCCTGATGCCAACGTATACCCATCACCTAGCCTTATATAGCTGTCTGGTACAGTTGACCACTACACACCCGTGAAGCAATGCACCCATGCATGTCATTACTGGCACCCTGTGTCTGTGTGTGTGTTGTATGATGCCTATGACCACATTCACACTCACTACAACCCCCATTGGCATACTGAAGCATGGTAATTGAATGTGCAATCCCGTAACAGAACTCAATAAAGGCTGCCCCACAAAACGTCACCAAAATCAGCAAAATCAGACTCTTCAGTCCAAGGTAATAGTCCACGATGGTTTAATACACAACAAAAGTTAACATAGGTTAAGCGCTTTCATTTCCACAGTAAACAGAAACTTCTTCAGAATAAGGCAGTACATCATATACCACACCTATATATATTATCCATTAAATTGATTTATCTGATCCAATTAATCAGTCTTTCAATTTTACAACCACTTTGAAATTTAAAGTAACATGGTGGTATAGTTGTTGTTGGCTTAAAAAACGTGTTGTTCACGTATTAACTTACATTCAATACACTAAACTGTACACCTTATACTGTATTTATGTGCAAAATCACAAAGTATCATAAGTTCATAAAATCACATACCTATCTAATATCTGGTTTAACCAACCATATATATAAAATCAATGTACATATGTAATATACAATATATAAAATATGTAGAAAATATTAAATAAAATATATATATATAAATATGCCTGATGTATAAATGTATATAAATATAAATATAATATAATATGTTATAATATGTATATAATTTCATCATTAGTTAAAATATTTTCATCATAGGTTAAAATATTCCTCTAGTTTTAGGCCTTATCTTGTATTTTCCTTTTAATTTTGTTGGCTCTCAGTTTTAAAACTGGTAAAAGGGACATGTGGTCATTCAACCCAGGGGGTATATTGGAATCAAGTCTCAGTTGCCAAATAAGCTCCCTGTAACTGAGCTGGTTCTCCCAATCACCGCCTCTACTGTTTTTTGGCACCTTTTCCAAAACCCAGAATTTATAGGTAGCCTGTTCACAACTTAAGGTATGCCTATAAAGGGCATTAGTTTCCTTCTTCCTGGTAATGTCATATGTATGTTCATATACCCTTTGGCGCAGATGCCTTTCAGTTTTCCCTACGTAATGTGCCCAACAAAGAGTACAATACGCTAAATAAACTACTTCACTAGTATAACATGTACAGTAACCTTTTCCTTTTAATACAAAATTAATGGTGGGTAGTTTAATTTCATCCATGTTAGCCATAAATGTGCATTGATGGCACTTACCACAGCGGAATGTACCCTTTCTTTTGTTGTTGTCTTCCCCTTGCCACTTTCTCTCAAAAATAGTTTTTAAATTTGTCCCTTTTCTGAAACTATAACGTAAACATCTGTCAAATATGCCTGCACTGTTAGGCATGCTCTTAAACATATTCCAGGTCCTATTAATGACCTTTTTTACTAAATTAGTGTTTACACTGTATGTCATAACCAAAAAATAAGCAGTCGTTGATTGGCGAGCTTACAAGGCTGTTACAAGCCTTTACTCAACCGGAAACCAGTACGCAGAGGTCGGAGGACCTTATTCCATGCGCACAACCGTCGAGAGGCAGTGACGCTAATTCCAGCAGGAAAAGTAGGAGAAACGAAGCAACCTGTGGAGGTCCAGGATGGCAGAATGGTGAATTGAACTCTTCACGAGAGGACATTACTGGACACAATGACAATGTGTTTGTCAAATATGCAGACATTAATTTAACCGAATGGTTAAACAAGAGTTTTGGGTCTGTGGAACGACCCGAACAGGGACTAAAACAGAATGACACCTCATATTCGGAGAAATGTAAGCTACTAAAAAAACACGTTAAAGTTTAGAAATTTAAATTTGGACAATTGGTTCCTAAATGAATGTTTGATAAGAAAACATGTCCCTAAGGGACTTAGGTTAAATAAATTTCCAAATGAAACTGTCGTGGGTTCAATGCTATACAATGATATTGTGGAAATTTTGAATGGTTGTGGTTTAGCCATTATTAAGGTCATGATTAACAATAATAATGTATTAATTGACAAACTGAGTGGTAAAATAGATAAAATCAACAAGGAAATTACTGATGACTTATTATTTACCATAAGGGAATACAAACACAACTATCTCATGTTGTTTAATGATGTTGACAACATAGTGAAAAAGAACTATAAAAGAAAAATGGGCAAATTGGAGAGAGACGACTGGGCCTATGAACATGAACAAGTATATTTACTAACCCATAATAATAATCATAACAACAGTCACAGTGGACAAAACAATGGGTATGTTAGGGCCAGATTTCAAAAGGGTTTTCCACGCTGGAATCAACCAGATACTAGGTCTAAACAACCTAGACTATATGAATACCCTAACAACAGGGGTGATATAGACTTGGATTCTGGAAATAGTTTAAGGGGGATTAACGAAATTGAAAATGACATCCCTTTAGAACAAGATGGACCAAGGAGGTCCGAAAGAATACAGAACTTACACCCGCACCCTACATATGCTCAGGTGATGAACCAGCATGTACAGAGATACTAGCAGCCGATTCTTGTATTAGACATGACACATTTTTTCACGAAGTCAATATGCACAACATTATGGAAAAAGATAACGACAAAGATGTTGATTTGAATAATCAACAGTATACTGGACAAGAACATCTTGTGTTGGACAGTGAACAGTTTTTTGGTCAAGAGAATGGTACACTGACTGTTCTTCCTAACAATGAACAAATTTTAAACCTGTGTTGTCTATCAAATGTAAGGGAAAATGTGATTGAGAATGTTGGGATTTTAGATCCAGAGACCATTACATCTAACAATGACAATATTGTAGTTAGTCAACCAGGTTGTGAATTTTTTATCTACAATTATACGGATATAAAAATTGAGAACAGACATTTTTCTCTATTCAAAAAGGGATTTACTTTTGTACCAACTAGGAGGTTGGATATGGCAGAACTATTCTTAGACATAAAACTATTCACTAGGAAATTAAATTTAGAATATTTGGCAAAACAGAATGTTAATGTTAATTTCAACACAATTAATAACACCAAGGGTCATGTGAATGCTTTAACTAGAAGAAGTACATACAACCCTGTCTTACAGTGTGATATTAACAATTTTGAAAATGTTGTTATTAATGAGTTGAAAACTCTGGTACATCACAATAGACATTACAATGTTAAATTTAATTTGTCAGTAGAAGAACGCTTGACGTTGGAAGAATTTAGGGTTTCACACCCTGACATCAGGATTATGAAGCCTGACAAAGGGGGTGGTGTGGTTCTAATGAACAACTGGATGTACACTGCCAAAATGATGGACATTTTAAATGGGTATGGTAGGTACACTATATCTTCCAGAAATGAGTTAAACATAGCCTATCAAAAGATAGACATGGTGATAGAAGATAATTTAACACAAGGTCTGATTGATGAAAAATTATACAGATTTTTCAAGGTGGAAAAACCTTTTTTATCAACAATTTTTGGTATTCAAAAAGCACATAAAGGGTTAGAAAATGTGGCAATGAGACCCATTGTAACATCTGAAGGTTCAAAAACACAACCATTGGCAATATACATAGATTCAAAATTGAAACCTTTTTATAAATTATACACGCATATTCTTATTGACTCGTGGGACTTATTAAAGAAACTAAATCAATTGTCCTTTCAACCCCATTATGCATTCCTTACTATAGATGTTAAGGACCTTTTTTCTGTTATTCCGCACAGCACAGGACTAGATTGGTTTGAGTACATGTTAATTGAATTTAAGTTTTTGTCCAATAATGAATTTAGACTAATTCTTGAGAATATTGAATTGGTTTTAAAAAATAATTTCATTTACTTTCAGGATGAAATTTATCAACAGGTTGATGGTGTTGCAATGGGGGCAGCCTGTGCCCCCATCTTTGCCAATATTGTCATGCTTTTCTGGGAATTACACTATGTCTTCAAGTCACCTTTTATGACTAACATTATCCAATATTACCGCTTTTTAGATGACATTTTAATTGTATGGGGAGGCACACAGGAAGAGGCCTTGGAGGCCTTACAGTATTTCAATGAATCCACTACGTTTCTTCGTTTTACACATGAATTCAATAAGGACGAAATACACTTTCTGGACCTAACCATTAAGAAGGATTACAACAATAGTATATTTATATCCAGTATTTATAGGAAGGCTTGTTTTTCGAATGCCTACCTTCATTATAATAGTAACCATCCTCCATTACAGAAGAGGAATATTGTTAAAGGACAGATGGTAAGAGTGGCACGGATGACAACAAGACATGAGGAATTAATTAAGGAATTAGATTATGTACAAAAATTATTCCAGGAAAGAGGTTATCCCAATTCCATTACTTCTCCTTTAAAGGAAGAAATATTACAGGGATGGGGGACAAAATATGTTCCCTTATTAAATATGGAGAGAATAAGTGAGTACACTATTATGGGAAACAACCTGGATGATGTTGATTGTGTAACACCCAACACATCTGTAGAAACTCCTTTTTTGGTTATGACATACAGTGTAAACACTAATTTAGTAAAAAAGGTCATTAATAGGACCTGGAATATGTTTAAGAGCATGCCTAACAGTGCAGGCATATTTGACAGATGTTTACGTTATAGTTTCAGAAAAGAGGCAAATTTAAAAACTATTTTTGAGAGAAAGTGGCAAGGGGAAGACAACAACAAAAGAAAGGGTACATTCCGCTGTGGTAAGTGCCATCAATGCACATTTATGGCTAACACGGATGAAATTAAACTACCCACCATTAATTTTGTATTAAAAGGAAAAGGTTACTGTACATGTTATACTAGTGGAGTAGTTTATTTAGCGTATTGTACTCTTTGTTGGGCACATTACGTAGGGAAAACTGAAAGGCATCTGCGCCAAAGGGTATATGAACATACATATGACATTACCAGGAAGAAGGAAACTAATGCCCTTTATAGGCATACCTTAAGTTGTGAACAGGCTACCTATAAATTCTGGGTTTTAGAAAAGGTGCCAAAAAACAGTAGAGGCGGTGATTGGGAGAACCAGCTCAGTTACAGGGAGCTTATTTGGCAACTGAGACTTGATTCCAATATACCCCCTGGGTTGAATGACCACATGTCCCTTTTACCAGTTTTAAAACTGAGAGCCAACAAAATTAAAAGGAAAATACAAGATAAGGCCTAAAACTAGAGGACTATTTTAACCTATGATGAAAATATTTTAACTAATGATGAAATTATATACATATTATAACATTTTATATTATATTTATATTTATATACATTTACACATCAGGCATATTTATATATATATATATTTTATTTAATATTTTCTACATATTTTATATATTGTATATTACATATGTACATTGATTTTATATATATGGTTGGTTAAACCAGATATTAGATAGGTATGTGATTTTATGAACTTATGATACTTTGTGATTTTGCACATAAATACAGTATAAGGTGTACAGTTTAGTGTATTGAATGTAAGTTAATACGTGAACAACACGTTTTTTAAGCCAACAACAACTATACCACCATGTTACTTTAAATTTCAAAGTGGTTGTAAAATTGAAAGACTGATTAATTGGATCAGATAAATCAATTTAATGGATAATATATATAGGTGTGGTATACGATGTACTGCCTTGTTCTGAAGAAGTTTCCGTTTACTGTGGAAATGAAAGCGCTTAACCTATGTTAACTTTTGTTGTGTATTAAACCATCGTGGACTATTACCTTGGACTGAAGAGTCTGATTTTGCTGATTTTGGTGACGTTTTGTGGGGCAGCCTTTATTGAGTTCTGTTACGGGATTGCACATTCAATTACTAGTTTACTTTTCCCGTTTTTCCATCTAATACTGAAGCATGGTGTCTGATGTCAGACACCTCCACATACCCTTTGCCCATATAACCTCCATATGACCCCTGTGATGCATGTGATACCTGCACAGTACTGTGTTGTGGTAATCTCACTACTGATGAGTTGTATTCCTGGCCCTGCCAAGTGTGTCAATGTGTGTACATCCCTGTGAGAGTGTGGCTGTGTTGACGCTGACACTTGTTCATGCGGGCAGGTACATGTACTACACCTACCGTATAGCTACCATATCACTGTTGCAGATGTCACTCACCATCACATATACATTTGGAGGGGTCCTCAACATGTACCTATGTGGTGCATCCAATAACTGCATAGACATGTGATAGCACTACCTTGCTGTCAGGGGATTGATACCCTGTACTGATAAGTGTGTGACACAAACATGCTTATGTTTTACTCTCCCACACCTCTCTGACTTATATTTGCCTCTGTCTGCCTCTCACACTCCCTCCTTTTGGATGTAAAGACTTACACCTGATTTGCTTCAGCAGCAGCATGTGTATTTTAAGTGATGTTTATGATCAGCTGATGGCCTCTGTGCGAATTGCAGCCCTACTGTAGCTGATTGCATGTGGAACAGCTGTGGTAACATTCCCATAGCCAATTGCATGGAAACACACTCCAGTATCTAGGAACATCTTGTTGGTGCTGGGCCTTTTCATTCAATGTGAGCAGGAACTTGATCTGTTGTTTGGCAAACAGCATCACAGATGGATTGGGGATTTACCTCTAACAACATACACTGTGGAAACAGGCCAACACACAGGAGGGGATGTGCCTGACCTGACTACAGACTGTAAGTGCTGCTGTACTACATTTGGAGTAATGTTGGTTTAACAGGGTGTGTGTGGATATGGCTGTCCTACATGTTTTAATACCTGTCATGTCAGTGCTATGTTTATGAGGAAACTCCCATCTGTAGAGTCATCTGCAGACTAGGCAGTGTGCGGTGCATTTTGTTTCATGTGTTACCCACAGAGCATCTATCTGTGAACTGCAGAAGATAGTGTGAGGATTGCAGTCTGTAGATGGTGATAGCTGTGAGAGTTACTGACTTCATATCCTTCATAGGCCATGTGTTGCAAGAAACCCTGTTACAACAGTAAATGTATGAGGTTATCACAGCAACATGTCAATATTGGCCCTATGTTTGTGCCTCCAGCCACAATTCTGTCAACCTCTGTACATAGGTCATGCAGTAAGAGGTGCATATGTGCTGTACACCATACTTAGTGACATCATATCTGATAACAAGCCAGTGAGATATCAGAATGCTACACATGTTATGTATAGTAGGGGCTATATGTGATGACATAACCTGGACTTTCTGTGGTTGTGTGTACAGTACTGAGGTCTGTGTACTTATGGTGATTGTTGACAGTGTGTGTATTGTTAATATGTACCTTGGCCTGTGTACAGACTGTGGTAGATATCATTGTTTTTGGTCCTGTTCTATCTGATGTTACATGCTGCTCCACTGTATTTTACCCTATCGGCTTACATGTTTGTTCATAGGTTCATAGATTAGTACTAGGCTAAATGCCCTTGCGAGCCATTTTAAGCCTAGCCAACTATCCCCTGTGAGATTCATACCCTGTACCTTGTGTTTGTAAGGCAAATATCTTAACCATTAGGCCACCCTCCCAACCTCTAGGGCCAAACACACACATGTCCCATACCACAGACAGGCATTGGACCAAACTATGTAGCGGCCCAGTATATGTAGGGTTAGTGTGTGAGTGGCACACATGAGGATGGTGTTGAACAGATAGTCCATATACTGTAATATTATGCTAGCTTACCATATGTGGCTGTGTTCACATTGGTTGTGGTTACATACTTTCACACAGGTGTCTGTTACTCTGTGCTGTGACATGCCTGTAAAGCCTGTTATATATGCAGGTACATGTGTATTCCCCATAGGAAATGTAGGTCAGTGTTGAGCCAGTATGCCTGTAGCCTGTACAGGGCTTTGTTACATGCCTAGCAGCTTAGTGTACTTACCCAGTGAGATGTCATGTCCAGATACTTGCCAGATGTACTGCTGCTGGGCTACCATAACAGTCATGTATGTCAGATAAAGCAGTGGGATGCCGTACAGATGAATGCAATAACTAGTGGGTAGTATGTGGCTATGGAACCTCTGTACCAGCGGTTATTATGTGTTAGGAAAGACAGGGGTATGTGAATGCATAACCTATGGGGGCAAATATATACCAGTAGATATGTGTTATATCCATCTACATGGCTGTTAACATCCACATTGTCAGGCTTGGTCCACATGTCTTGCACTAAGGGGTTCTGTGTATGCCTCTGGACTGTCCAGGGTGTGTCAGACTGTCCACATATATTGGCCATATCTCTGCTGTAGTCCACAGGAGCATTACTGTTCTAGCAGTGGTTCTGTACTATGATGTCCTTAGGATGTCTGTCAGTAGCCAATGGCACACATGTTAAAAGCAGATGTGACCTCCCACACACACTATGGCTTTGAAGACAATCCTTATTACAGTAGCAATAGTCTACAAATATACCTGCAATACATACCTGACATGCCCTTGTACTATGAGGTTGGGACTATAGGGGCTGAAGTAGGGCTCCACTTCATGTTCAGGACATATGGTGAACATATATGTATATATAATTATTCAGATATCTATATAGATATATACACATATACATATCGACATCCATAGATGGATATTTATTTATACATAGATATACATATAAACACTCAGATATATACATATACAGAGCAATATATGTCTACACATATACAGAAAGAGATCATATGCACAAATACATATGGATATCTACATATATATTGGCAGTAGTAGGTATATCAGAATAGATATGTATGCACATATAGTTATAGATATCTACATATATACCAACATAACTAGGCATATCTGTACACATAGGATGTGCATACATATATAGCTATATATATATATATATATATATATATATATATATATATATATATATATATATATAAATATATATGTATATATATATATATATATATATATATATATATATATATATATATATATATAGATATATATATATATATATATATATATATATATATATATATATATATATATATATATATATATATATATATATATATATATATATATATATAAAACACCCAACAACTGGAAGGAACCACAACAAAGTAATTGATCTTTTTTTAGCTGGTATGAAAAATTAATCCGTAAAATTTTAGACAAACGACTTTATTATATAAAATGTAATCGCTTTCGCGGAGCAAACATCCGCTTCAGACATATAAAATAAAGCAAACTCTTCCATTTTATAACAAATTAAACCAAACAACACAAAGTAATTAATCAATCATCCAATTAATACTTCATAAATAAATATAATGCATTGTATTAAACACAATACTTATAATACACAATTATGTATTACAAAAACATTTACAAGAACATTTATAAAAAAACAAAATTAAGATACTCAGAAGTAATGATAGAATAAAAATATATAAAATTATCTAACTATCTCAAGGTTCTAGCCTTGAGATATGGTTTAAGAGATACACTATCGTTGAGGCCTCTGCCTCTGTGCGCAGCTAACCTAAGTATCCATTGAACTTCTGCTAATTCAGTTAAATTCACAATATCTCCAAGTTGTATGTTTTCTTTTTGGATATGTAGCACTTGAAAATGAAAAATGTGTTCATCGCCTTCAGTTAGGGTGTGTTTAGCAATTGCACTGTATTCTTGTTTTCTGGCTAAGCAATATAAATGATCCCTAATACGTTCTCTAAGACTTCTATTAGTTTTACCAACATAAAAATGGAAGCACACTAAACAGTGTGCAACATACACAACATTTCTAGAGTTACAATTGCTATCATTATGTAGTTCCCATAAGAAAGCAGTATCTGGATATTTAAAATATCTAGATTCATCAATATATTGGCACTGCAGACACCCACCTCACTTCTTAGTACCAAAAAATTTCCTAGAGACTATACTAGATTGTACGACTTTGGAATCATTATAGCAAAGCTGTTGCTTGAGTGTTTTCATGTTTTTATAAGTATAGGAAGGAGCATTGCCCACAATGTCCCTAACTCTGTCATCTACCATCAAAATGTTCCAATTAGAGGCAATAGCCTTTTTAATTAGATCCAAATTATTACTAAAAGGAAAAACAACAGCTTCCCTTCGTTGTAGTGGAGGAGTTGTTGTTATATCGTGCTTGATGTTCCTATTAGAAAAATAAGGCTTCGCCCTAGTTTCCCTCATCTTAACCACATATGAGTACGTCCTAGATATCTCATGCTGGCTATACCCCCTCTTTAGTAATTCTACTTCAAAGTTACAAAGTTCTTCATGAAAAAGGGATTCTTCACATGATAGCCGGGAAAGCCTCATGGCTTGCCCCTTAACAATATTGTGAAAAACTGTAGCATTGTGCATACTAGATCTAGGCAAATAGGAAGGTTTATAGCAAGGTTTATGATAAATTCTAGTTTTAAAACAATTGATATCCCGATAAACAGTTACATCTAAAAAATTGATATCATCTCTAGAGAATTCTAATGTAAATTTTAAAAAAGAATCCATGTTGTTGAGTTGATTAACAAATGAAACAAGTGTGCTATATGTGCCTTTCCAAAGAAAAAAGACATCATCCACAAACCTCCTATAAAAAACAATATCAGGATGATTCATTATGTATCGTACTTCCCAGGCAGCCATGACCAAATTGGCATAGCTGTTGGCACGACTGGTGCCCATCGCAACTCCCTTGCACTGCCTATAACATGTTTCCTGAAAAAGAAAGATATTGGATTCCAACACTAACTCTAGTAATAGACATAAAAAAAATCTATCTTCGCATTGTCAATGGAATCACATTCAAAGAGCAGTGGCTTCAAAATATTAATTCCTTCAATGTTAGGAATGCAAGTAAAAAGCGATACCACATCCATTGTTGCCAATAAAAAAACATCCATACTGTCAAAATTTGATGTAAATGCATACAGATCAGTTAGAAAATGTTCTGTGTCCCTCAGAACATATGAATAACCATACAACACCTTCTTTAATTCCATATCTAAATATACGGACAGTGGTTCAGTTAACCATCCTGAGCCTGATACTATAGGCCTAAAGGAAGGTTTGACTGGATTTTTATGCACTTTGGGTAGTCCATGAAGTCTAGGTATAATCGGATATTGCACATAAAAGAAGGTTTCATCATTTAGCATTTCTAACATAGTATCAAAATAATACTTAGAATCTAGTACAACCACAGGACCACCTTTGTCCGCTGGACGTATAGTGATATTATTATGGTATACCTTTACTAAGAAGTTCCAATTCATCTTCTGTTAAGTTATAATTGGAAATATTCATTACTAAGTTTCTTGATTCCATATCTTATATATAAACTTAGTAATGAATATTTCTAAATATAACTTAACAGAAGATGAATTGGAACTTCTTAGTAAAGGTATGAACTTTATACCATCATCCAATATGGACATTAGTGAGGCAATTTTGTCTGTTAGGTCATTTACACGTAACATTACATTGAAATTGATGTTTGGCAATGACAAAAATAGAAGCACTGTGTATTTTAAGCACAAGAGTTTGTTTGCACCACATTTACCAGCAAATATTGAGACTTTTGTTAAAGCAGTTGAGAATTCTTTATATGAAGAGTTTAAATGTTCCATGAATATTATAAATAGTAATTTAACTAGGAATGAAGTTTTAGCATTACAAAGATTGAAGGATAATAATAATATCACTATACGTCCAGCGGACAAAGGTGGTCCTGTGGTTGTACTAGATTCTAAGTATTATTTTGATACTATGTTAGATATGCTAAATGATGAAGCCTATGAGATTGTATCACCCAATATTGTTCATGATTTGCAAAGTACGATTCATAACAATTTACATGAATGTAAATTGATGGGTATTATGAATGATGAGTTATTTGACTTCTTTTATGTGCAATATCCGATTATACCTAGACTTCATGGACTACCCAAAGTGCATAAAAATCCAGTCAAACCTTCCTTTAGGCCTATAGTATCAGGCTCAGGATGGTTAACTGAACCACTGTCCGTATATTTAGATATGGAATTAAAGAAGGTGTTGTATGGTTATTCATATGTTCTGAGGGACACAGAACATTTTCTAACTGATCTGTATGCATTTACATCAAATTTTGACAGTATGGATGTTTTTTTATTGGCAACAATGGATGTGGTATCGCTTTTTACTTGCATTCCTAACATTGAAGGAATTAATATTTTGAAACCACTGCTCCTTGAATGTGATTCCATTGACAATGCGAAGATAGATTTTTTATGTCTATTACTAGAGTTAGTGTTGGAATCCAATATCTTTCTTTTTCAGGAAACATGTTATAGGCAGTGCAAGGGAGTTGCGATGGGCACCAGTTGTGCCAACAGCTATGCCAATTTGGTCATGGCTGCCTGGGAAGTACGATACATAATGAATCATCCTGATATTGTTTTTTATAGGAGGTTTGTGGATGATGTCTTTTTTCTTTGGAAAGGCACATATAGCACACTTGTTTCATTTGTTAATCAACTCAACAACATGGATTCTTTTTTAAAATTTACGTTAGAATTCTCTAGAGATGACATCAATTTTTTAGATGTAACTGTTTATCGGGATATCAATTGTTTTAAAACTAGAATTTATCGTAAACCTTGCTATAAACCTTCCTATTTGCATAGATCTAGTATGCACAATGCTACAGTTTTTCACAATATTGTTAAGGGGCAAGCCATGAGGCTTTCCCGGCTATCATGTGAAGAATCCCTTTTTCATGAAGAACTTCGTAACTTTGAAGTAGAATTACTAAAGAGGGGGTATAGCCAGCATGAGATATCTAGGACGTACTCATATGTGGTTAAGATGAGGGAAACTAGGGCGAAGCCTTATTTTTCTAATAGCAACATCAAGCACGATATAACAACAACTCCTCCACTACAACGAAGGGAAGCTGTTGTTCTTCCTTTTAGTAATAATTTGGATCTAATTAAAAAGGCTATTGCCTCTAATTGGAACATTTTGATGGTAGATGACAGAGTTAGGGACATTGTGGGCAATGCTCCTTCCTATACTTATAAAAACATGAAAACACTCAAGCAACAGCTTTGCTATAATGATTCCAAAGTCGTAGAATCTAGTATAGTCTCTAGGAAATTTTTTGGTACTAAGAAGTGTGGTGGGTGTCTGCAGTGCCAATATATTGATGAATCTAGATATTTTAAACATCCAGATACTGCTTTCTTATGGGAACTATGTAATGATAGCAATTGTAACTCTAGAAATGTTGTGTATGTTGCACACTGTTTAGTGTGCTTCCATTTTTATGTTGGCAAAACTAATAGAAGTCTTAGAGAACGTATTAGGGATCATTTATATTGCTTAGCCAGAAAACAAGAATACAGTGCAATTGCTAAACACACCCTAATTGAAGGCGATGAACACATTTTTCATTTTCAAGTGCTACATATCCAAAAAGAAAACATACGACTTGGAGATATTGTGAATTTAACTGAATTAGCAGAAGTTCAATGGATACTTAGGTTAGCTGCGCACAGAGGCAGAGGCCTCAACGATAGTGCATCTCTTAAACCATATCTCAAGGCTAGAACCTTGAGATACAAATATACAAATGGAGAACACCAACTGCTGCAAGTTGAATTTTTTAATTCTGGTACCTCGGCCTTCGCCTTCTCCTGGAATACACTTTACATAACACTCCACCCATTTTTATACAAATTTTTTAATTAAATTATTGATGCACCATCCCCCAATTAAACAATTAGATTCACTATGTGCTGTCTTTTTACTTGTTATTTTATTAAAACAAATTTGGCATTTTTTCCACTAAATCAAAACTATGCAAAATATTAACTGGAGAATAAATAACACACAATTCATGGATACTTATTTTAAATAATGTATACATAAATATGAATACTGTTATGAAAAATATATACATGTTATTCATTTAATATGACCCTTACAAGCAGTTCCTTTTCCTAAATACTGGGAAATATATGGAAAAAAATACATGGAAAAAATACATTACACCTCCATATTCATTCCATTAGGAAACATAGTTTTAAATTAAGAATGAACCTTGATTCCATCAAAGTAATTTCTCACGAAAAAGAGCCTCATTACCATATACATTGGGTCTGCCTAAAACACTGAATACAAAACCATCTGGAACCCCCCCCATGATTGTCAAAAAAATGTTTTCCTACAGGGCTCTCTAACTTCCTGTGCCTTATATCTCCTAGGTGTTCCAAAATCCTTAATTTAACCCTTCTGGTGGTTTGTCCTATGTACCAAATTTGTTTCTCACAGCCACATCCTATGATATACACAACCCCTGTAGAATTGCAATCATAAAATTCAGTGGCATTGTATTTAACCCCATTGATTTTGGAACCATCCAAGTTCCTAGCCCACTTACACACCTTACATTTTCCGCACCTGAATGTTCCCTTTCTATCATCTTCACCCACTCTGCCATTTTTTCTGAAATTCAAGATTTCCCTGAGATTAAAATATCTCTTATATGAAAAGGTCACCCTTGACGGAAAAAGTTTTCCTATCTTCTCATCTTCATAAATGATGGGCCAAAATCTATCCACTAATCCCTTCAATATTTGAGAAAAATGGGAAAATCTGGTTACAAAGAATATTTTTTCATTTAAATCCTTCATCCCACCACGATTTTCATCATAAATTCCAAAATTTCCAGAGTGCCCTAGCCCCTAAATCTAACCCTATTACCAGACCTTTTTGTGAGACCTAACTCATTCTCCACCCTTCTTCTAGCTTTTTTGACACTCAAAACAGAGTATCCTCTCTCTATCAACTTTCCTTCCACCTTATTAAATTCTTCAGGAATCAGATTTTTCTCTGAAATGTGCCTACCTATTCTTTTGAACTCACCGAATGGCAAAGAACTTATCAAAGAGTCACTATGCATGCTAGAGTGAGAAAATTTTCAGCTGCAGTCTTCTTATAATGAGGTTTGTACTGAATTTTATCACCATGGCTCACATAAATTTCTACATCCAAGTAATGGATACTTCTGCCCCCTATAATGTAAGTGAAATCCAAACCCCAATTGTTTTGCTTCATTTCCGAAACAAAGTTGTCGAATTCCTCAGGTACACCACTGCACAAGAATAAAAGGTCATCAATAAACCTCATATATTTGACAACCTTGCTTCTGTAAAAAAGAGAGGGATAAATATAACTGTTCTCAAAATGGGCCATGAATAAAATAGCATATGAGGGCGCAAAGGCCGCCCCCATAGCTGTACCCTCTTTTTGCAAAAAATGCTTGCCCTCAAACTCGAAGCAATTGTGCGTGAGACAAAAGTCCAACAAACTGATGATAAAAAATGTTCTGGGTCCATCCCCTAACATTTTTTCCACTGCTTTTAGACCATGGAACCTGTTAATGCTAGTGTATAAAGATTTAACGTCTACACTAGCCCAGTAGAAATCTTTGCCCCATGCTATATTACTAACCTTGAAACACACCTCTTCACTGTTTTTAACATGAGATTGTACCCTTTCTAAGTAACCCTTTAATAAGGAATCCAAAAATATACCTACATTCTGTAAGTAACTACCTTTCCCCGAAACTATGGGGCGTCCGGGTGGATTCATGAGGTTTTTATGTATTTTAGGGATAGTAAAGAATCTAGCCACTCTGGGATTTTTGACATATAACTTTCTAACGTCCCCTGAAGATAAAAAGCCGAGCCTTTCACCCCTTTCCAATAATTCCAATAATAATATATTATATTCTTTCATTGGATTTAAGGGTAACTCAAAATAAGTGTTGGGGTCCTTTAATAGCTCCATTGCCATGGAATTGTATTTATCCCTGGAAAGAACCACCCAGTTCCCTCCCTTGTCTGCTTGAGTGAATACGTACTTGTTATTCATGTCTTTTAAGTCACATAAAGCTTTCCATTCATCCCTCTTCAAGTTATAATTTCTTTTTTGACCACAAAACTTTACATATTCTTCTTCTAAAGATCTTAATAATGTTTTCTCAAATACATTAATAACCATGTTCTTTCTAGGTGGCATAAATCCACTTTTGCAAGGTAAATTGGGAACTGATAGTCTACCATAACCAGTGTTAAAGGTAAACCCCCCCCCCAACATCACACACTTCATCTTGTTCATGAATATCCACTAAATCATTTTCATGCAATGTTAGGTTCAATAAAGACTCATCTAAAAGTTCTAAGCTAACCACATTTTCCCCAACATTATTTAAATTATCAGTCAATGGAACATTTTTATTAAAACCACCCTTGTGTCTGTTATCAAACAAGGTTTGAACTGCAAAAAATTCCTTCAAATACAGTTTTCTACAAAATTGCTTAATTTCCAAAGACAAATCAGCTAAGGAAGGGAAACAAACAGGTACAAATTTAGTGCCTTTGAAAAGAACTTGTTTGGCACTCTCAGTGATAAATAAATCTGAGATATTTACTACATTGTAATTCTCACCTTCACAAATGTCCACAGCATCATCAAACACTGAATCAAAGTCCTGTAAGGAAACTACTTTATCCGAAAGACAACTGCTTCCTTCCAACACTGGAATCTGCACATGAACCTGTTGTACCCCTAACTCCACGGGAGAAACGGTCTCTAAAAAGTCAATTCCATGTTTGTTGAAACTTGACGAATTATCATCTCCTCCTCCCCTTGCTTTGAAAACGACGGCCTCTTCCCTTTTGCTGCACCGCTGTTTGGTCTGTATCGCTTGCTGCATTATTAACTCCCATACCGGCTTCTTGTTCTGTGTTTAAACTCTCAAAGGACACACTCTTTCTACTGCTCGATTCATCCGCCGAAGACGCTGAGGTTTCACCACCACCGATGGATCTCGGGCCCCTAGTGACGTCACGGGAAGCGCCACGCTTCTTCTTAAAGCTGTATTGCCATGAAAACAGTTTGCCTGTTTCATGGTCTTTGATGTCACGAAGATATTTTCTCTTTTTACGGGAAACCACCTCCGCTTCTATCTTGGAGACTCTATTTTTAATTTCAACCATATTTTTGTTGAACACAGTCACAGAACTTTCTTCTATCAGCTTGTCCTGCAGAAGCAGGATGGAAAACATTTTTTTGACAATCATGGGGGGGTTCCAGATGGTTTATCGAGCAGTAGAAAGAGTGTGTCCTTTGAGAGTTTAAACACAGAACAAGAAGCCAGTATGGGAGTTAATAATGCAGCAAGCGACACAGACCAAACAGCGGTGCAGCAAAAGGGAAGAGGCCGTCGTTTTCAAAGCAAGGGGAGGAGGAGATGATAATTCGTCAAGTTTCAACAAACATGGAATTGACTTTTTAGAGACCGTTTCTCCCATGGAGTTAGGGGTACAACAGGTTCATGTGCAGATTCCAGTGTTGGAAGGAAGCAGTTGTCTTTCGGATAAAGTAGTTTCCTTACAGGACTTTGATTCAGTGTTTGATGATGCTGTGGACATTTGTGAAGGTGAGAATTACAATGTAGTAAATATCTCAGATTTATTTATCACTGAGAGTGCCAAACAAGTTCTTTTCAAAGGCACTAAATTTGTACCTGTTTGTTTCCCTTCCTTAGCTGATTTGTCTTTGGAAATTAAGCAATTTTGTAGAAAACTGTATTTGAAGGAATTTTTTGCAGTTCAAACCTTGTTTGATAACAGACACAAGGGTGGTTTTAATAAAAATGTTCCATTGACTGATAATTTAAATAATGTTGGGGAAAATGTGGTTAGCTTAGAACTTTTAGATGAGTCTTTATTGAACCTAACATTGCATGAAAATGATTTGGTGGATATTCATGAACAAGATGAAGTGTGTGATGTTGGGGGGGGGGTTACCTTTAACACTGGTTATGGTAGACTATCAGTTCCCAATTTACCTTGCAAAAGTGGATTTATGCCACCTAGAAAGAACATGGTTATTAATGTATTTGAGAAAACATTATTAAGATCTTTAGAAGAAGAATATGTAAAGTTTTGTGGTCAAAAAAGAAATTATAACTTGAAGAGGGATGAATGGAAAGCTTTATGTGACTTAAAAGACATGAATAACAAGTACGTATTCACTCAAGCAGACAAGGGAGGGAACTGGGTGGTTCTTTCCAGGGATAAATACAATTCCATGGCAATGGAGCTATTAAAGGACCCCAACACTTATTTTGAGTTACCCTTAAATCCAATGAAAGAATATAATATATTATTATTGGAATTATTGGAAAGGGGTGAAAGGCTCGGCTTTTTATCTTCAGGGGACATCAGAAAGTTATATGTCAAAAATCCCAGAGTGGCTAGATTCTTTACTATCCCTAAAATACATAAAAACCTCATGAATCCACCCGGACGCCCCATAGTTTCAGGGAAAGGTAGTTACTTACAGAATGTAGGTATATTTTTAGATTCCTTATTAAAGGGTTACTTAGAAAGGGTACAATCTCTTGTTAAAAACAGTGAAGAGGTGTGTTTCAAGGTTAGTAATATAGCATGGGGCAAAGATTTCTACTGGGCTAGTGTAGACGTTAAATCTTTATACACTAGCATTAACAGGTTCCATGGTCTAAAAGCAGTGGAAAAAATGTTAGGGGATGGACCCAGAACATTTTTTATCATCAGTTTGTTGGACTTTGTCTCACGCACAATTGCTTCGAGTTTGAGGGCAAGCATTTTTTGCAAAAAGAGGGTACAGCTATGGGGGCGGCCTTTGCGCCCTCATATGCTATTTTATTCATGGCCCATTTTGAGAACAGTTATATTTATCCCTCTCTTTTTTACAGAAGCAAGGTTGTCAAATATATGAGGTTTATTGATGACCTTTTATTCTTGTGCAGTGGTGTACCTGAGGAATTCGACAACTTTGTTTCGGAAATGAAGCAAAACAATTGGGGTTTGGATTTCACTTACATCATAGGGGGCAGAAGTATCCATTACTTGGATGTAGAAATTTATGTGAGCCATGGTGATAAAATTCAGTACAAACCTCATTATAAGAAGACTGCAGCTGAAAATTTTCTCCACGCCTCTAGCATGCATAGTGACTCTTTGATAAGTTCTTTGCCATTCGGTGAGTTCAAAAGAATAGGTAGGCACATTTCAGAGAAAAATCTGATTCCTGAAGAATTTAATAAGGTGGAAGGAAAGTTGATAGAGAGAGGATACTCTGTTTTGAGTGTCAAAAAAGCTAGAAGAAGGGTGGAGAATGAGTTAGGTCTCACAAAAAGGTCTGGTAATAGGGTTAGATTTCGGGGGCTAGGGCACTCTGGAAATTTTGGAATTTATGATGAAAATCGTGGTGGGATGAAGGATTTAAATGAAAAAATATTCTTTGTAACCAGATTTTCCCATTTTTCTCAAATATTGAAGGGATTAGTGGATAGATTTTGGCCCATCATTTATGAAGATGAGAAGATAGGAAAACTTTTTCCGTCAAGGGTGACCTTTTCATATAAGAGATATTTTAATCTCAGGGAAATCTTGAATTTCAGAAAAAATGGCAGAGTGGGTGAAGATGATAGAAAGGGAACATTCAGGTGCGGAAAATGTAAGGTGTGTAAGTGGGCTAGGAACTTGGATGGTTCCAAAATCAATGGGGTTAAATACAATGCCACTGAATTTTATGATTGCAATTCTACAGGGGTTGTGTATATCATAGGATGTGGCTGTGAGAAACAAATTTGGTACATAGGACAAACCACCAGAAGGGTTAAATTAAGGATTTTGGAACACCTAGGAGATATAAGGCACAGGAGGTTAGAGAGCCCTGTAGGAAAACATTTTTTTGACAATCATGGGGGGGTTCCAGATGGTTTTGTATTCAGTGTTTTAGGCAGACCCAATGTATATGGTAATGAGGCTCTTTTTCGTGAGAAATTACTTTTGATGGAATCAAGGTTCATTCTTAATTTAAAAACTATGTTTCCTAATGGAATGAATATGGAGGTGTAATGTATTTTTTCCATGTATTTTTTTCCATATATTTCCCAGTATTTAGGAAAAGGAACTGCTTGTAAGGGTCATATTAAATGAATAACATGTATATATTTTTCATAACAGTATTCATATTTATGTATACATTATTTAAAATAAGTATCCATGAATTGTGTGTTATTTATTCTCCAGTTAATATTTTGCATAGTTTTGATTTAGTGGAAAAAATGCCAAATTTGTTTTAATAAAATAACAAGTAAAAAGACAGCACATAGTGAATCTAATTGTTTAATTGGGGGATGGTGCATCAATAATTTAATTAAAAAATTTGTATAAAAATGGGTGGAGTGTTATGTAAAGTGTATTCCAGGAGAAGGCGAAGGCCGAGGTACCAGAATTAAAAAATTCAACTTGCAGCAGTTGGTGTTCTCCATTTGTATATTTGTATGCTTGATTCGTGAAGGAGTGGAGGAATTGTGTCTTTTTTTTAGAACCTTGAGATAGTTAGATAATTTTATATATTTTTATTCTATCATTACTTCTGAGTATCTTAATTTTGTTTTTTATAAATGTTCTTGTAAACGTTTTTGTAATACATAATTGTGTATTATAAGTATTGTGTTTAATACAATGCATTATATTTATTTATGAAGTATTAATTGGATGATTGATTAATTACTTTTTCAGTGTTGATTGGTTTAACTTGTTATAAAATGGAAGAGTTTGCTTTATTTTATTATGTCTGAAGAAGCGGATGTTTGCTCCGCGAAAGCGCTTACATTTTATATAATTAAGTCGTTTGTCTAACATTTTACGGATTAATTTTTCATACCAGCTAAGAAAAGATCAATTACTTTGTTGTGGTTCCTTCCAGTTGTTGGGTGTTTTACATACATTCTGTTGACTGGGTGTGCTTTTTCCAAATATATATATGTATATATATATATATATATATATATATATATATATATATATATATATATATATATATATGTAAATATGAAGAGATGTACACATGGCCATATATATGGTTCACTATACAGATGTGTATACAGACATATGTATGGGTATTCATGTGTATGCACATGTAAACATATATAGACCTATTATATGTATATAACCATATTCCTGTCATGTGTAAACCTCATGGTTGTGTATACCCTCCCAGATGTATCTCACTGTATGTATCTGCTATGTGTACATTATGATAAAACAACATATGTGATGCAAAAGTCATATTAATAACAAGGACTACACAATTTAGGAAGTAAAGACAATTGTTCAATACTACTCAATATGTGTATTGACAGCTATATTGGTAAAAAATAGCTGTCTTCACAGTGGTCATGGCGTAGTGGTTAAGTTTTGTGATTTTAGTGTACAGGGTCCTGGATTCAAGGGCTGTTCATTTTGTTGCTGGGAAGAATAAGGGCTGTTAGATACAGAGTGGTTAAGGCAGGTTTGAGTGGCTTTAAGCGGGTTTGCATGAAGCTAAGCAATGCTAAGCTATGGGTAAATGTTCAGGCGCTTACATAGTGTAGGTTTTGCTTACTAGTGCACAAATCAGCTCAGCTGCTATATTGCAGCAATGTTGATACTTGCTAAGCATGGCTTACCCCAGGTAACCTGGTCACACCACCCAGTCTGATAACATAACAGTGTACTGACATCTGTAATACGCATATGTTATGCCATGTACAATACATGTGCCTATGTGCTGTCATTACAGTAGCAAGGTGTGTGAGTGTCATGTGTGGGACACAGACATATATGAGGCCTGTACAGCACTGTTATCCATGTGAATGTGTTACATACAGGGGTATTAGGCCACGGTATGTGCTGTCATACTGGCATGTAGTGTATCATGGCAGTACTACTGTTGACAGTGCTTACTCAGGCAAGAGCAGAGTGCTAAATGTAGTAATGACAACAGGCACACCTGCAGGCATAGCTGGACACTGAGGCCTTCCTGTTGTATCCCTGGTGTGTGAGCTGTGTCACAGTATATACCCCTTAATGGGTAATGATCTGGCATGTGGAATGTAACTGTAGACTGCAATCTGTACAGCATGTTAGTGAGGCCTTCTGACATGTACTTATGGCATACATATTTTTGTCAAACATCTATCTGTCAACACACTCACCCTAGTGCATAGCTACTTGCCATGCTGATGGCTGTCAGTCACTGTACAGATGTGCAGATGGCAAGTATCCAGCTGGGATATGTACAGGCAACCTAAGCTTGATTGAAGCTGACATGTCTGCCCAGCTGGGTAAGAACTGGCACATTTAGGAGATGTCACCCTATATGCACCACATGCCACGGGTACCTCCACTACATTACCACAGTCAACAGAACATGCCTGGGTACAGGTCTCCATCACAGACTCTAACCATGTGCTGTAATGCATGTTGCATACATGTCAACTCACCTCAGTGGCCATGTGCAGGAGGCACCTGGAGGATTGGCTGATGCATGTCATTCTCACCCTGAGGGTCACCACAGTAGTGTCTGTCAATAGATTACCTGTTGCCACCTGGCAGATGGCAGGATACCACTGTACACACAACCCCTACGCAACACATCTCTCCTTGGACAATAGCTAGGTACACAACTATGACCACCTGCAGCAATGCACCCCTGTACTGACACATGCATATGAGTGCATGACTGAGTATAGCAATGTCTGTGTGTTAGCACACCTGTACTTGGGAAGTCCATGAGGCCCTTCACAACCAACACAACACCCATTGCCATAGTTGTGGCTGCTGCTGCATGGGACATTACATGTACCCTGTTAAGCTCTTCCCCATTCAGCTACATGAGCCTTGCAGTACCAGCACAACAGTGTTTTACAAATGGGTTGATAGGCATGGGATACCCACTGTGTTCTGGCATGTGTGTGTAGTTGTGTATGTCCGTATATCTGTAATGTACAGCATTCGGAGGCCACATACTCCTATTACAATACCACTGCCACACAGTAGTACAGATAGTGTTGTTGCTGCCCATAGGTGAGGCATGACAATGCAACACCCTACTATGCATGTGGCATGTGCATTAGATGCATATCCCTGTAGTACCACTGTTGAGGTATACTATGGGTTGTATTGCAGTCATGGCCAATGTATGATGGTGGGTATGGCAGAGTGTCATCATGGGTTTCAGGGAGTACAATATCCACTGGGAGATGTGGGTGCTGTGTACACTGTCATTGCACCAAGGTACACCCAAATATGTCCCATGTACCAAGTTATGGTTATCACTGTCACAATCAACCATACAGGTAACTGATATCACAATCCAGGCCAGTTATGCATGTGCTGTGTGCAGCCTAACTGTAACACATTGGACGCATGGTCAAGTTAGTTAGCAGCAATAGGCCCTGGTATCTCAGATGTGTGTTTGCCTGTTATGTTTTTGTTGATGTATATATGAAGGTATGTCACACTACATATTGTCCATATACACCCATTACATCCCCATTAGCATAATGTACATGTCTGGGGATGTTCTGCATGTAACATGTATCCTGGGACATACATCACCCTAAACGCTTTGTGGTGTGTGCAATGTAAGCCACACACTTCAGTATCACTACATAGCTAGGTAGGGGTCTAGTCCCAGTATTGCCAAGTAACAGTGTGCTTGTATGTGGATGGGTCTACATCAGGTTGCAGGGTATACATGCCTTAGCGGGTCACCTGTCCATGTGGCACAGGCAATAACCATGGCAATTACTATTTTAGAAACCAGTGACGTGTTCAACTGTACCCCAGCTATGTCATAGCCATGTTGTCACCACAATGCCATACCCCATTATCGAATATGACTGCAGATCATTCTCGTGCTGACACATGTACACCTATAACACAAATGGACTGTGGTACATTGTAGTACAGTCACCATATGCATCAGAACCATATTAGCCTGTCCCTGAATTTATGGTATGGATGGTGGCACAGGTATCATCATATGCAAAGGGCATCCTTGTGCTGACACATGTACACCTACAACACAAATGGGTAATTTTATGGAGACCACAACCAACCAGTGTTACTAACAGCCATAATGCATCATTGCTAAATGGCTATACTACCTGCCATATATGCATTACACTTTACTCCTTACAACGTGTTACACTGCAGTACTGTGGTACACTGTAGTACAGTCACCATGTGCATCAGAGCCATATTAGCCTGTCCCTGCATTTATGGTATGGATGACAGGGATGTGGCACAGGTATCATCATATGCACAGGGTGTGATGTTGGTTTGCCAGAGGCAGAGGGTGGGCCATACATTTGACACCATGTGTGTGGGTGAGGGGTATACTGTGGTGAGCTGGGAGTGGTGCTGTGATGTGTGTAGGTATGGGGTTGCCCTAGGTGTGTTTGTATAGTGTGTGGTTATGCATGCACACCGTTTTGCCATGTGGCTGCCCTACACAGTTGTTTATGGACAGCTGCAGACCATACCTGGCAGGGTGTGCAGTTCACTGCCTCTGGCCATGGGCACATCAACTGTGCCTGCCAGGAGTTCCATGGGCACATCCAGGTACAGGCCTCAATGTGCTACTCTCACCTGCTGATGACAAATGTCCGCTGGTACCAGGCCCCTCCTGGGACTGGCCAGGACCACGTGCACATAGCCTGCTGTGGTGTGGTGTGGACAGCACCCTCTACACTGCCAGATATTGTACTACCACTAGGGGAGCCCCTTGGTGTCCTAGCACATCCATGTTGACTGCCAGCTGTTGGCATTGCTGGCCTACGTCCATGCAGTCATTGCTAGACTCCCACCACACATTCAAGCATGGACAGACCACGGTCGATGAGTGCCATCATCTCACCTGACTATCTGATGGCACCTGCCAGTTCACGGGTGTTGTCACTTGCAGATGTGAGAGCAGCCCTCTGCAGCCTCAGGCCCTGTCTGGTGTAACGTTCTATACTTGCCTGTGCCTCCATGACAGCCTGAAGCATGCGCCTGCTGGTACCAGCTATGTTGCCTCTGCCAGGGGCATGATGTCCAGTGACCCTACCAAGAGCACCCTGGGACATCTGCCTATGTGGTGCCCTGCCAGACATCTGGCTATGCCTGCTGCAACCAGACACAGTAGGCATGGTAACCACACTTCTCTGTGCACAGCCACCAAATGCCATCTGTCCCTCTGCTATGGCCACTGGTGATGGGGTATGTATATGCATTAAATCTGTGTGCAGGAGTGGGGTCATTAAAAGGGTGATGTCAAATGATGGCGCTGTTTTGGCCCCTGACAACCCCACCTGTGCCTCAACAGTACTATCATCATCTTCGGTGTCAGTATGGACACCAGCATCAGATTGCATGCAGGAGGGACCCTGACCCACCTCGCAACCTGTGGGGGAAAACAATAAACACACTTTAAAACCTGTACAGCACTGCCTAACAGTACACACGCACATACACACACAAACACACACACATGCACACACACACACACACACACACACACACACACACACACACACACACACACACACACACACACACACACACACACACACACACCACCGTACTATCAACCATATCAGCCACTGTTGATTGTTTGGTATCCTGTGGCCCAGTCTGTCTTTACTATTGTACTACTTGAAGGCCTCGGTTTGGACAGCAACATATGTAAACCTTTCCAGACTACTGTATTAGTATAACTGTTTCACAGTTGCATTACTCTGTTTATATGGATGTCAGTGTCTAAACAGCTATATGACATGGCATATACAACTGTATTTGTACAAAAAAAAATCTTTACCATGTATGCAAACCTGTGTGTGGTGTTATACCCTTTGACCTCTCTGTGGGTATATGTTGCAGGCAACAATTGTCATTTGTATGGGTGGCTCATACACTGTTCAGTTGGTAAAGTGGTAACTGTAGGCATAGTGGCTGTTCCATACTGTGTGCACCTTCTACATATGTATCTTCCTATACATATCCTTGCGTGTGTAAGTGTAGTTACATATATATATCTATACATGTGCATATATCTATATATATATATATATATATATATATATATATATATATATATATATATATATATGTGTATATGTGTATATCTGAATGGGAGGCAGACTGTACTGCATGATATGTTACTGATACCAGCCTGACATCATACAGGTAGGATGGAGTACTGTTAACATCTTGTGCCCATGTCGTGTCAAGTCCTAGGTATGGGATCTGCAACAGATGGTAGTGTATTGTAGGGCCGACATGTTTGGCTGTGAGGGGGAAATACCTATTCATACAAGACACATGTTGTTTGGGGCCTCTAAACCCCATTAACAGTGCATGTGGACATATATGTTTTTGTTATGTTCCCATTTTTATCTACAGATGTATGTCTGTATATACCTATATACACACGCACACACACACACACACACACACACACACACACACACACACACACACACACACACATACATACATCTACATGTTGAAATACATTCCCTGTACTGTTGAATGCTTCGGCTGGATGATATGTTTGTGAAAAAATCAGAGTTGCATATATCTAACATGGTTTAGTGGTAAATCATCTTTGCTATGGTGTGCAGGGTCCTGGGTTTGAACCTTGTTGAGGCTGTTGATTTTGTTGCTGAGCAGAACAAGGGCCGTTGATTACAAAGTGATTAAGGCACTTTTGAGAAGCTGTAAGTGGGTTTGTGTGGGTTTACACAGAGGTAAGCACTGCTAACTTCCGGTTACAGTTTCTTATACTCCGTTAGCTTTTCAATTGCTTAACCTGTGTAGGCATTGCTTACCCCCATGCAAACAGGCTTAAACCCTTTTACTGCTGCTTAAAAGTGCTTACTCCCACTTACCCCCACGCTAATGTCTTTGAAAGAAAAGAAAAAAGGGTTGATAGGAACGTGGTGAAAAAGGGGCACACAGAGGGAAAGACAGTAGGCAAAATAGCTATGGATGTGCAGGAGGGGTGTAGGGAAGGTCCATAGGTGCCCATTTCTTCTACAGCAACAGCTGTGCATATGCACTGACTTTGGAGGTAGATTTGGACACTCTAACCCCTGAGAGAAGGGTGAGGACAACAATAATCTATTGTGATGCCAATTAGACCAGATTATATGTGTCCAGTGGACGCGTGTGTGAAATGGATAGCTATGTATGGGGCGAGATTTCTTTTTTGGCAACAGCTTGCCCTTTTTTTCAGGTGAGAGTGGAATGTTGGGGAGTGATAGGTGCATTTGGGGAGGTAGGTTGGGTAGGTTAACAGACAAGACAAACAAGACGCATACATGGGGTGTTATATGACACATGTGGGGGGTAGACACCTTGATGGTGAGGGGTGTTGGGACATCGGAAGCCCATGAGCCGCCTAGTGGAAACAGTGAGACTGAGATCCCCACCCATGGGCAGTCACCACTGCACCTTCACAGCCCTGAAGGTAGCTGTGCTGGGAGCTGAGTCAGAAAGCCAGGTCGACCCTCTAGTTGTGACACATGGCAGTCGAGCTGGCATAGCAGATCTCCAACCTCCCTGCAGAGCTCGCTATGCACCACTACCTAGACCTGGCGATGGGTGACAGGTTCCTGTCCTTGCCCGCTCCCAGGGGGGATGGGCCCCATCACCTGAGGCTGTTCCACCTGAAGGTGGTGTGGGACCAATGGATGAGGAGGTCCCTGGTTGGGCCCCAGACCTGCTGGTGCCCGGTGCCACGGCCAGCTGAGATGGGACAGGTGGGTCCACTGGGACTGGCCTTCCCAAACGTGCTATAGTGTTTACATTTTATCATCATATGTGGGTTAGTAATAGTCAACACATTCCAGGGTTAGGTATAACAGCATGCATAGATATTCCCATTAACCCAGACACCAGATACGAATCAGTTGCATAGAAAACAGAACACATGCATATATGGGACCACAGTGGTAATAACAACAGCATGCAGGTACATTGATGGCACCATGCCACCAATGTTAGAATATTATAATATAGCACATGCATGGAAACAGATTTAAATAACTATCAACCAAGAGGATATCATCAGAACAGTGAAGTCATTACATACCAGTTGAGGTGGGTATGTAGTTTATTGTTGGAGATATGGTGGGGGGAGAGAAAGATGTCAATTAACAACTAGTATATTTATGTAGTCCACATTACTTTCCTAGTCAATGCTTACTTTACAAGTATTACTGCAGTACCCTATATCCTTAGTTTGGACAGTGATATGGCTGTCGTCATCGTTATACATGAACTCTTTTTACCTGTAGTATACACCTCTTACCTTGTATACCTGTGGAGGAAATGTTTGTTAACACTAACTGTTTCTACACATACTCATAGATTCCAGGCTGATGTGCACATAGCTGTCCATCTATTTCTGCACAGACTCTGGCCATATCTTGACCACATGCAGGTGAACTGTGGCATATCTGGACTATTGCCCTCTTCAACTCTTAGTGACTTACCTCACTCTTATACAAGCTTTTCTACACATTTATATTATGTAGCACAGTGTGGGTGACAGCAATCAGTGATACCTTATTATTCAGAGCAACTGCAACACTCACAGTTCCATACAATATCAGAGTAACCAGTACCGGTACAGTGTATCAAGCTTTATTTTTATCGGCACAGTGTTCATATCCAACGTACCTGTGGGAGCAATGTTTGTTAGCACTACCTGAATGTTGCCACACAAAGTACCAGATTACACATTAGTATTATGCACACACATCTCACTCTGTTACTGTACACACTCTGGTCACAGCTTCACAACATGGTGGTGTAGATAGGACATACTTGGCTTATTACTCTCATGACAGTTTCGGGAGTTGCTAGAGTGACAGGTTTGTTCTCGTAGATGGGTGACAATCAGTTGTATTCCCTGTTTGCTGCCTAGACAGCTGGGATCATCCCACAGACTTCCCAGGGGGACAGTGTGACAGGCAGCAGATATGGGCCCATATACTGGACATTCTGGTCTTATCGGTACAGTTATGGGGTATGATTCTGTATGCAGCCTACTTCCACTACCAGGATTCAGACCATGGCTGTGTCTGCTACAACTTAAACAATGTCCATCAGAGTTGTGTGTGCTATATAGATATTGCTGTATATCTCCTGTCTGTTTTCTGTCTTATAATTCTCCTGTGGTCTTGAATTCTGACCTTGTATTACAACACTCTTATACAGGATTTCCTAGACAGTTATATTTTGTAGGACAGTGTGGGTGACAGTGATGAGTTTTTGTTTGGTTTTCGACTTTTCTAGGTAAGGGGTCGCCACAGCAGAACTCCGGTCCGCTAATGATTGGCAGTAGATTTGTACGAAACGCCGAGGTGCCAGCTTGATGCTCAATCTTCAATGAAGGCACGCCAATTTATGCACGCATGTCTTTTGAATGCTACCCAACTGTGGGGAGGACATACAGACTCCACACAGAAGGCACTCCCAAGCCCAGCCGAGAATCAATGGGAGAACCTCTTGCTGTGAGGTAACAATGCTTCCGCCGTACCATAATACCTTATTATTCGGAGCAACTGCATCAGTCACAATGTCATACAATTCCAAAGTAAACAGTACCAGTACAGGGTATCATTCTTGTATTTCTGGGCACAGTGTTGGTATCTGACAGACCTGTGGGAGAAATGTTTGTTAGCACTACCTGAATGTTGCTACACACAGTACCAGATTCCACATTACTATTATGCACATACATCTCACTCTGTTACTGTACACACTCTGGCCACAGCTTGACAACATGAGGGTGTAAATGGGACATATGTGGCTTCTTACTCTCATAAGGCTTTGGGGAGTTGCTAGTGTGCCAGCTTTTTTCTCATAGATGTGTGTCAATCAGTTGTATTTCCTGTTTGATGCCTATACATCTGGGATCATCCCACTGATTTCCCAGGGGGACAGGTTGGCAGGTAGCAAAAATGGGCCACTTTACTGGACATTCTGGACAGTTGTGGGGTATGATTTTGTATGCAAACTACAACCACTACCAGGATTTGAACCATGGCTGTGTGTGCTAAAAATACAGCAGTTCACATCTCAGTTGCATGTGCTATTTGGATTTTGTTGTCTGCCTTTTCACAGTTTTCTGTCTATGTGTCTCTCAGATGTACTAATTGGCCTCTGGGGATTACACCAGCCATATACAGGCATTCCTACACATTCTATTTATGGTGCACAGTGTGGGTAACAGTGCTTAATGCACCAATACTTTTACGTGATTGCAAACCTACATTACCATATGATACCAGAGTATACACATGCAGTCCAGCAGTTAGACTTTTATTGTCAGGCTATTACACTTTTATTTACATACAAACTATATGAGACTCTTCTTGCCATATTCTCCAGTGTATGCAGGACTTGCCTTAAACAATACAGGTTTTACACAGGCAATTAATTTACTACTAGTTTTAGATTTATTTCCTATGACAGTACATGCAAGAGTATTACTGACCTGCCTCGTGTCGCATCCTTTCCAAGTGACTTCCGTGGGCCTCCTAGTTCACGGTCTGCTCACTTGCAGCTGTGGAGGACATAACAGAAATATTTAGCCATACCTATCCATGATATACATGAGCTGGTAATTATTACACACATAGTGGAGTGATACTTACAGCTGGGGCAGCCCCTGCTATTCTAGTCTCTTGGATCCACTGCTCCAAGAGGTTCCTCTTATGCTGCTTCAGGTTGGCATAGTGATGACTGACCTGCTCACCAGTTCGGGGTATGCCAGTGGCACTGCTGAGGTCACGGGCGAGACGGTTCCAGGCTTCCGCCTTGTATTGGGAACCCTGGTACTGGCCCTGCAGCAGTCTCTGCTAATGGTCTTTGACAAGGATTCCTGCCATGACTCTGGACTCCTGGATGCACCAGTGCTGTGCCCTGAAGCTCATACCTTCTCACCTTTCTGCCATAGTGCCTGCAAGGGGAAGCTACAACCAGTTATGAGATGTATTCCCACATGTCAGGTTTAAGTAGGGCCGATTTCCCACACTTTTTTGTGATTGGCCAGTTTTGAAAAGGCTGGGCTATGGGCAAACCTGCTTACCTAAGGTCGGCATTGTTTAAAGAGGTATAAAACTGGGCACATTGAGTTATCTGGCCTACACACTGCTTACACCTCCTAAGCTGGCCTGTGCAATGCTTAGCATTGCTTACGTAAGATTTTGCATTATATTTTCTATTTTGCATTTATTTCTTATTCATTACATCTTATATATATATATGCCTAGTATCCATGATTCATGTGTACGTACACTGTATGGTGTCCTTATGTTTTATTGGGGACTTCAACACTCTGTTACAATTACACCTCACATCTGGGCTTACTGCTGTACTCCAGTTCACATATTTATGTTATGTAGTGGGTTATAGAACATATGACTGTATACTGATTCCTTTCATAGGTTCAGTTTGATTTTACTGCAGTGAGGACTTGTTTGGTGATACCTCATTCTTCTGTACTGCTGTGATGGCTTGGTGGTTAACTACTGTGACCCTAGTGTATAGGGTCCTGGGTTCAAGACCTGCAAGGCTGTTTATTTTGTTGCTGGGCAGAACAATGGCCATTGGATACAGAGTGATTAAGGCACTTTTGAGAAGTCATAGGTGGGTTTGCGTGGGTATGCGTGAGGGTAAGCAATGCTAACTTCCAGTTAAATATGCTTACAGAGAGTTAGCTTCAAAATTGCTTAACCTGTGTGCATATTGCTTACCCCCATGCAAACGGGCTTAAACTTGCTTACTGGTGCTTAAATATGCTTACTACTGCTTATTGGTGCTTACAGTTGCTTACTAGTGCTTACTCCTGCTTACAATTGCACTGATTTAGACAGTAATATCTAATCATTCTTGGGAAGGTGGGGGATTTGGAAACTGTATGGAGTTGTCATTCATTAAACATTTTACCTTCCATTTGTATCCATGATCCCTGTGTACATATACTGTATGGGGCACATGTGCTTATCTGGGGACTTTGCAACATTATGATACTGACACCTCACATGTGCATTTAATGCAGTACTCCAGTTTACAAATATATGTTATTTAATGGGTTATGCAACTAAAATATTGGTTATAACGTGATTTGCCATGGAAATGGATTGTGTTGCAGTGGGACTTGAACCGGGAGTGCTTGCTAGTAAGGCGAATGCTCTGCCCACTACACTATTGCTATACTGCTTCATTTGCATATATCTTCCTTGTTATCCTCTTCAGCCATTTAAGCTGCATTAACCGTAGCTAAGCGATGGGCACACCCATGCACCTACGGTTAGCGTTAATCGGATTCTCAAATAAAAAAAAAAGGTTTGTTTATTTGATTTGCATTTATTATTGCTGTTGTACATGTGGGGGAATGTTGCTGGAGATATGCAGACACCTATGAGTGGTCTCGCTCATTCCTTTGGCCTTTCTGCAGTTGTTTATTGCGGGGCCATGTATATTCTGAGACCTCTGCTCTCAGACATGCCCACTGCACTCTTACATGCTCCGTGTAAGATTAGGAGCTCAGGCAGTGCACCTTCATTAATATGCATGGCACGCTGCTGTCCTGGTCCTAAACGGCTGCTTCCATGCAGGACTAAGCTGCACAGAAGAATAGTAAATCTGGGGGTAGGAGTAAGTGCACCTTGTCATGATTGATTTTATGAATGACTTAACTATTTTATTCTTTGCAGTTTGGTTCTGAACTAGTTGGTTACAGGTAAATGTATACAGATTTCTGAAACACTAAATGGCCACTGCATTTGAACTTCTTTGTATATATTTGTCAAGAATGTTGTGCTTGTTTCTCTGCAATTCCGTCCCTAAGTGGAAATAAAGACTTTGTTAGTTACACTCTAGAAGTGGGCATAGCAGCCTCTCAGCTTCTCATCTATGAATTACCATTAAGGAATTACTTGTTCTTAGACTGGTGAAGACTCTTAATCATCTATTATCTATCCATAGACAGATATGAATATACTATTCAGTTCGAGTTCCAAATGTTCTTCTAAATAGAAGTGGATTCAAGAAGCTGTACTACTTCTGAGATGTTTCTTGGTACTCAGTGCATCAGTGAGTTGCACTAATGTAATGCTGGCATACAAAAGAATTTCAGTAACAAGTGTTTTCAGTATTTAATGCTGATAACTTTGGAGGATTTGAGAACACCGATATTTGCGCAACAGTGTTTTACCTTACACAACAACACCATAATTCACAGACCATAGGTTCCATGAGTGTGAATGATATGTCCTTGAAGGCAGGGGAAATGGCACCAACACGTGTATGTGTGTGTGTGTGTGTGTGTGTGTGTGTGTGTGTGTGTGTGTGTGTGTGTGTGTGTGTGTGTGTGGGTGTGTGTGTGTGTGTGTGAGTGTGTGTGTGTGTGTGTGTGTGTGTGTGTGCATGTGTGTGCGTGTGTGTGCATGTGTGTGTGTATATATATATATATATATATATATATATATATATATATATTTATATATATATATATATATATATATATATATATATATATATATATATCTTCATACTGTTGACTTACCTTTTGTCGACTTTCAAAATGTCTAGACGAAAAAGTCGTAAGTTTACAATCACAAAATCCTGGAGCATCGTATTTTCTCTCCAGGAAAGTAACCACACTGCCCCACACACCCACTACTTAAATATACCAACTCTGAGATCACACTACAGCAGAGAAAGGGAAGAGTTCACCATGGTGGCTAAGTGGTTACTTTCCTGGAGAGGAAATATGATGTTCTGGGAGTTTGTGATTGTAAACGTACGATGTCCAAAGAAGAAGCACAAACTCAAACATTCAATATATTTATTAAACACACACGCACAATGTATAAAGAAAGACAAAGCTTTTGAATCATACAAACTCTTTCTCAATGCTAAAAACAACCATTGTGACTCACCTCAGTTTTTATATACACCAGCACTGATCAATTACCTAATTAAATTAATTGCCATAGTCAGTCCTTAAAAGATCATCATTCTAACACACCAATAATACATATATATATACATATATATATATATATATATATATATATATATATATATATATATATATATATATATATATATATATATATATATATATATATATATAAAATAGACATATATTAAAAAAACACATATTAAGAAACACATGAAAATGCATGTATAAAAGTATATATGTATAGAAAAATACAAAAATATATGTAGAAAACACATGTATATATAAAAAAATACATAGTAGTAAAATATATGTCATATGAAACAATCAAATATGCTCTCTCTTTTGTTTCAAAACAGGTTTGACAGTATTTTTCATGTTCAATCCTGGGGATTTATCTGCCCTGAAATAGATGATCCATTTGTATTCTGCAAATTCAATTTGTACGGTTATATCACCACCTCTTAACCCATTGTTCATGTTTTGTATTGCTCTAAATTTAAAACTGCATTCGATCCCACACATTATAATATGTTTGTATAAAGCATTTGTTAAAATTTTTCTTATTATTTCAGATAAGCCTATTCTATCTTTTAGCCTCTGGTTAGTCTTACCTATATAGACGTCATCACATAATTCACAGTTAGCAATATAAACAATATTTTCACTAGCGCAAGTAGCAAAGGTATTAAAAACAAATATTTTCTTTGTAATAGGGTGTATAATTTGATTGCCTCATATGGCTTATATATTTTACTACTATCTATATATATATATATATATATATATATATATATATATATATATATATATACATGTGCTTTCTATAGATTTTTTTGTATTTTTCTATACATGAATTTTTCATGTGTATTTTAGTGTATGTTTTTTAGTATAAGTTTTATATATATATATATATATATATATATATATATATATATATATATATATATATATATATATATATATTGGTGTGTTAGGATGGTGTGCTTTTAAGGGCTGACTATGGCAATTAAGTTAATTGGATAATTGATCAATGCTGGTGTATATAAAAACTGAGCTGAGTCACAATGATTGTTTTTAGCATTGAGAAAGAGTTTGTATAACTTAAAAGCTTTGCCTTTATACATTGTGTGTTTAATAAATATATTGGATGTTTGAATTTGTGCTTCTTCTTTGGATTTGTTGTCTTTGCATTGGAAGTCAATATTGACACTTGTGGATTCTTCTCTTTGGTAAACTTACAATGTTTTTGTCTCAAAGCTTTGAAAGTTGACAAAAGGTGTGTCGACGTTATGAAGGGGACCCATATCTATCTATCTATATATCTATATATATATATATATATATATATATATATATATATATATATATATATATATATATATGTATATGTGTGTGTGTGTGTGTGTATATATATATACATAGCTCTACTTCAACCCTAAACAGGGCCAATTCAGTGAAAGTGCATTTACACAAAAATGCACTTTCATGAAAAACACATCACTGAAAGAAAAAAGCAACGGAAGAAAAAGAAAAAAAAAACAAATACAGCAAACACAGTTATACAGGGGGTCAATCCCCCCTGCACCCTCCACACCCCCACTATTTATATATACTAACTCTGAGATCTCACTACAGTGGGGAAAAGGGAATATTCCCTTATCATCACTGTAGTGTGATCTATAACAACAACTGATATACACATTAAAAGTTTCCCTCCCAATTACCACATAACAATGAATGCACCTGAACTTTTGTAATGTGTTTTTTGCAAAAGTGTTTTTTTCTGTAAATGTACTTTCGCTGAACTGGCCTCGTTTATTTAGAATTCTTCAAGTGAGTTTTCGATGGGTCTAAGTATACTCATATATATATATATATATATATATATATATATATATATATATATACACACACACATATATATATATTTGTTTCATTGAAAGCTCATTTCACTGAATTTCAATTCACCCTGACCAAATCGATGAAAGCTCAAATTACTGAAAACTCATTTCACTGAACTGCAGTTAGTATATATGGCACTGTGTAGAGTACTGTATGGCAAGTAAATGGTATATGCACTTTTCTCCACTGTAGTGCAATCCTGGAGTTAGTATATATAGTTAGGGGGTGCGGGGGGGGCACAAGTATATATTGAATAATAGCCATATAAAATGGAATAATGTCTTAAATTATGTAAAGGCAGCTAGATAGTAGTTTCTCAAAAAAAAAAACAGGTGTGACTGCTCGCACATGTTGATAGTTGAACTGGAGTAAAAGAAGAATGGATAAAGTATAAAAAAGAAATTTCAAGAAGTCAGCAAACATGAATGTGCCCCTTCATGCACATTACAGACTTAATTTTAAAGGTGCATAAATAAAGAAATCAGAAAGTAAGAGGGAACATGAAGCGACAGTTACAAAATATAAGCCAGGAGTCACGCTATAGGTCTTAGCAGGCATTAAGCTTTGCACAGATGCACATTGACAAGGACAGTGATAAGCCAGTTGCTTCAAATCTGTACTAAACAGAGAAAGAGATACATGCTTCATTGCAGACACAGATAGTAATCAACATTTCACATAAGGATATTCTAACAATGTTGGATGTAAAATGGAATATAAGACTGGTCTTGACATCTGCATCAGTTATCCTGAACCAATGCTTAAGTGTAGTCAATGGATTGGAGGCCCATCAAGCAGCCAGATGTCAGTTCTACTATCTCAGAGGGATCATGAAGTTTTCACTTTCTACAGGATGATTTCCTGGTAGAGAGCAATGACTGACTTTGAAAAACAGGTTAGTGTTAATACCAAAGCTGGCACAATTCTGAAGATTCTTTATATGTGTGCAACAACTGGATCTGGATGATATATACATGAGTTAGGTTTAATGACCTGTCAGGATGCATAGAGTGTATCCCCTGGCAGCTAATAGTCCTCTCCATCTTGATTCTTGATCTCTTTGGCCTTTTTGCAACCTTAGCAAAAACTCTACCAACATTTATAAGTACGTATTACTGTTTGCTGTAATTTAAGATACTGCCTTCTACTTTTAGTTCTTACCCATTTTTCCTTTATTCATTTGTAAACAACTTGGCCCAACAGTGAAACCAGCCTTCTGAGGAGGCAATCTTGTGAAGCTACCATTACACCACTAAGTAACGCATTTTATATACTTTTGTGCATCACAATTATGCAGTTGCTTGTTTACTCTAATCTGTCCTCATATATACCACTGACAGTGATATACATGCATAGTCTATGAAGTGCTATGATACAGCATATCATAGATCATTACTAGGGAGGCAGAGAGAAGACACATACTGTACAGGGCCGGTGCATGATGACATACAGGCCTCAGGCTAACACTGACTTCAGAAACAATGTTACAGTTGAGAAATGTGACAATGCATGGTGCTTCACAACAACATCCTGGTGCAAATTCAATAAAGCTAGCATGGTCATTTTTTCCATGTGCACATCACAGCAGGATGTGAACATGGGCGTTCTGAGTTTTAAACTCCATGTGCCAGCGTACATTCATGTGCACTGACATGCAAATTACTGAAACTTTCATGGAATGCAAATTTCTGCATAAGTTGCTGAAATTTATGGTAATGGCGAGACACAACACCATGGAGGGATCTGACAACTTTCAACAGAACTATGTAGACTCCATGCCCATGTTGGTAGTGTACGTGGAAACTTTCTACATACAGGAGTCTACATGGAATCAAGGGCATGTAAAACTCCAAATTTATGGACAGAATGGTCATGAAATGGAAATAACACAATATAATGGCTGATGTATGCACTGTGGATGTCCAAAAGCATCTGGGGGGGTGTCAAAACAGTATAAATTTAAATATTTTTAACCACATGTATGTGCAGTGTGGCACTTGCTGCATAAGGTTTTAAATATGAATAATGGAAACATCATTGAAAAGGGAAGTATCATGTAGTGTCACAATAGTTATAGTAATAGCCTGCCCTGTATCTTTAAAGTAGTGTTCCGATGCTGTTGTCCAGCTAACATGGCTATTGACTGTGTAGCTTCCAGGCATTCAGCATGGATATTAGTTAATGAGTGCAAAAAGCAGTGAATTTGTTGAATCACAAAAAGCAGGAACTGTGTAGGGTTGTTCACTTTGTGTAAGCTCTTACATTGTGCTTATGTTTCCCATGGATGTCGATGACATCAGGGGAGTGTGTCAGGAAGCTTTGTTGTTTTGTTTTTTTGTGTGTATTGCAAGCGCTTGCACAGTGCACCTCTTCATGCAAATGGT
>NC_056729.1:518749590-518814590 GCF_019279795.1 Protopterus annectens
CTGTCCTTTTTCCACAGACACTGCTGATGTTATCAACTATATCAGATTATTGAATATTTTATGTCACAACAGGCCATGGTCACACACTGGCCTGACAGATGTGTAGATGTCACCTCATCCCATTTAAGACAGACAACACTGACATTACAGTCATTCTATGTATAAACATCATGACATCTGTTTGCAATGATGATGTACAGATTGGTACATTAGATCACATAGAAGTCCACATGGACTATGGTTACTACAGCTGATAGTGTGGTCTGTATTGAGAGTAGGGCACAGGTGTATGAGACCCTGGTGAGGTGGATATATGCTTTCCAGAGGAGAGGAATGAAGATCAGCAGGACTAAGACAGAGTATATGTGTGTGACTGAGATGGAGGATATAGGAATGGTTAGAATATAGGGAGTAAAGTTGGCAAAGGCATATGATATCAAATACCCTGGACCAAATGTTCAAAGTAATGGTGAATCTGCAAGATAAGTGTAGAAGACAGAGCATGCATGGTGGAGTGTGTTGAGAAAAGTGTCAGCTGTTATCTTTGACAGATGGGTGCAAAAAACACTGATATGGTGGGTCTACAAGATGGTACTGAGACCAGCTATGTCATATAGGTTGCAGATGCTGCCACAGGCAAAAAGGCAGGAGTCATAACAAGCGTTCACAGAGTGCCAGATGTTACAGTTTTCACTGTGTGGGCCAGGGATGGACAGGAGTATTAACCATATATTACAGTGTCAGCTGAGGTTGTATGGTTTGAAGATGAGGACAGAGTGGGGGGATTGTGTTGATCTGGACATGTGCTGAGAAGTGTTGTTGGGTATATTGGGGGAAGAATGCTAAGGATGGAGCTGACAGGTACGAGAAAACAGGAAGGCCTAAAATAAGGTATATGGATGTGGTGATAGAGGACATGCAGTTGTTTTGTGTGACAGAGCAAGATGCAGAGGACTTTTAGAAATCGAAACAGAACATCTGCTGTGGTGAGCCCAAAGGGTATGGTACAAAAGAATAGGTATAAGAAGATGACATCTCTATTTGCAGAAACCCCATCTGTACGCTTGTGGCATGGGTGTATAGTAGGAGTATCTAATTGATGGTTACTATGTCTGGACTCATTTTGGGCTTTAACAGTGTGTCTTGCTATTACCTGCTGTGGATTATGTGCATAGGTTGTAACACTTTTCCCTCATGCCTGCAGAAATGTCAATGTACTTGTTTTCAAATACAATCGGCTGCTGCTGTTTCCACTAAGGTCATTGACAGGTATAGTACATTACTCCCTGATGCCCTGTCTACAAATCTACACAAATGTATACACTCAGGTCTGCCTGATATGCTCACAAAAAGATCCTCTGGAAAATACAAACCACAGTAGTGTATGTCTGTCATAACTACACTGTACAGTAAGTAAAAGAAGCTGCTATTTAAAAACACAACATTGAGAAACCAGGTGTGGAAGGCAACTCTCCTCAGCATGAACATGCAAATAAGACCATTTAAGAATCCACACAGAGCAACCATGCTAAGCCTTTCATATCCAGGGATAACCAGAGGGCTTTCTTCATGTACATCTGTAAACTGATATAACTCAGTTGTAGTTAAATCAAATTGTGTATTTTACTACACACACTGACCCAATGTAACTTCCAAACCTGCTAGCAGACATGTTTGGCTGAAAAATGTGCCTCCTGCCATCACCATACCTAGTACCAACCATGTGTGACACATCACCTCCGACCTGTGGTGTCTATAATGAGGAGCTTATCACTGCTCTCTCCAATACTAGGAGTACAGTATCCATGCCACCAGATGGAATTCCAGCCTGTGTTCTTCATGTGCTTCAACAATGAGCTTCTCCCCTAGGCACTGTATAAAGCCACAGTCTGAATACTACTGTTGTCCACACTGAATGGAGCAAAGTCACAATTTTCCAACCACACAAGAGATGACTGGCAAAATACAAGTGTAATTAAGAACCATAAATTTATGCAACCTCTCCCATAAGGTAATGGTTACAGTTTGTATGCATCTCAGACAGAAGGAAAAAGGTGACCTCTAAATTTTAGATATGTTCCACTTAGGTGTTCTCCAGGCTATCTTGTGGATCTCAGAACCTGGTGGTAATTCAGACATACACAAGGTCAAAGATGTGCACACATCCTACTGTAACTTGGCAAAGCCTTCAAAACAATCCAACATTTGTTGCCAGTGGGACACTAACCAAGGTGAATATGAAATTCTAGGTTATCAGTTTGCTTTCCAGTGGGATCACAGACCAACTGCATTCAATCACAGTACAAGAACTCATCTCAGGCAGCAGACATGTCACCTGTGTGGTAATAGAAGTATAAGTGCTGTGACCCCTCATGTTTGACATATATGTCACAGAAGTCCTGAACAAAACAGAGGCTCTGTGGCACTAATGACTACTGACAAAGGCATGGGTGTCACATGAACTGCACAGAAATGCATCAGCATACCCTGTGGTAATAATAAATGTTCCAGCTTATTATATAATAACCTTCAGGACACTATTCCACACTTCTGTATTGATACACCTTGGAACACATGTCAACTGCAACCTGGGTCTACTGTGGGAAGGTACACATTCTACAGTATACATCTGAGTAACAAACCCATTACATCAATAGCCAGATATGGTAGGAATCTATTATACTCATCCCTAATCATCTGCATGAAGGAATATCAACCACCCTTGAAAATGTATTTTATCGGACACATGCACCAACTTGACAGACCTCAGACATGTCTGGGAATAAAACATCAAAGGATCTCTAACATGTGCCTTCTGTGGGCAGAATGGCGTATCTATCACTGTGTGCAGTATCATATAGATAGCTTTGAGGCAGATTATGTATGCCTTAGTGGCCAAAATGGGATGAAAATGCTGCATATGCGTAAGTAATGTGGGATTCCAGTTACCTGTTCCAGGGACCTCAGTGTACACTGTGACATACATAGGACATGCTGGGTAGACAGATACATCACTCAAAGGTTGTTTCTCCTCTGCAGTAGGCTTCAAATCCATATCAAGCAGATTGCTTACATTACCCTTTTGAAGGACATGATGGGTGACTTGTTAAAAAGTTTTTTGCCAAGGATTACTACTCTTCACTCCTTGAAATGGGAGGACCTTGCTAGACAAAGCTTGGTGATACTTTATACCTGACTGTTAAAATATTATATTGTGGTGCAATGGCTATGCTTCTAAACACCATCAGGTCAATACCCTAGTCACATCCTATGAACCTCAGAACCTGTGATGATGTACATGCAAAAAGGAACATTATACTGTATTACCATTCTGATGAGATTTGTCTTCAGTGTTGACATACAATCCTGAGGTCTGAATCTTATAGGTTGACTTTGGGTGTGCACCCATAAGTTTGCACTAAACAATCCTTAAAGAGAAAGTTAGATATATTAATGAGATACATTTAATTGTCAGAATTCACAGCCCTTGCAAAAGCATCCACTATAAAGTAGATAAACTATTATGCTAGCAACTATCTAAATGGCCATGTACAATCAAAATGACAGGTACATTTATAAGTCCCACAGCAAAAACGGAGGTAATAAAATCATATTAATATAGATAGTCACCCTCTGCATCAGACACATAGCTGTAGTATCCCTGAATCCAAAAGATAGATGACAGGGAAGTGGCACAGTTATCACTTGCACAGGGTGTTGTGGGGGGGGGGGGCTAGACTGACACAAAAGGCTGGTGAGTGTGTCTGTGTGAGTAGGCAAGGGAAGCAGGCAAGATGGACCATGAGAATGTTGTGGGTGTGTCTGTAGGTGCCCTCAATGTGACACTGGTGTGTGAGTATCTGCAGTGCTATCCCTACATGGCTGTATGTCAGATAGCTATGAGCCATGCATGGTAGAGCTGATATTTAATCATCTCTACCCCTGAACATGAAAACTGGTTTTGCCAGGAGTTGCACTGGCACCTCCATGTCCAAGGTCAGATGTTGTGCTACTACCTGAAGGTAACCAAGGTCTGCTGTACATGCTCCCTTCACAGGAATGCCCAGGACCACAACCCCATGGCCTGTTACATCTGGGTGTGGACAGTACACTCCTTGCTGGAGCAGTGGATGTACTGCCACTCTGGGAGCATGACCAGATTGGCTCTCAGGAGATGTAGTTGCTGACGTGCGCCCATGAGGCCGACGCTCCCCTCCCAGCAGACATTCCATTACAGATAATGTTCATTCTATGACAGATATACTGCACTCCCTTACAGACACATCCCGATCCAACTTGTTATTCAAACAATCCAGGGAATAAACAACATGGTGGAGACAGTCATGGATGTCAGACTGTGCTGCATCTATAACCCTGAGCATTCTCCTGTAGTGCTTTTCTGAACATGGCTGTGCCTCCATGATGGCCCTAAACATATGTCGAGTGGCACATGATGAGACACATGTGACAGGTTGGGGAGGGACAGCAAGCCTCCTCCGAGCACCCCTATCAATCCGCCTGTGTGGCACCTTGACAATAGTTTGGCTATGGCCAGTGTCAACAGTCATTCAAGCAGCAGTAGTAGCCACACTTCCCTGGTCAATGTCCTCACCCCCCAACTGTCCAATATCTAAGGCCTTGGTGGACTGGTTATGTGTAGGCATACTGGCTGTATCTGGTGATAATGAGGAGGGGTCGCTGGATGTCAATCTCTGTGTCAGAATCAGCCTCTGCAACCCCCAGCTGTGTGTCACTTTGGTTACCATCATCATTAGAGTCTTATGAGACACTGACATCAGGTGGCATAGGGGGCTCAAAATCACTTCCATGTTCACCTGTGATAAAAGGAAGGAAAACAGGGATACATTAATACGTGCAATACTATGCTGCAATATATGTTAAGCAATTTAGACTGCTGTCCCAATTACAGACATTCATTCCTCTCAACCTCTTAGGGCAAGGAATGTGGACAAAGCCATGAATAATGGGTGGACAAAGGGCCAAGAATATGTATCATTGTGACATATTGCCCTTGCAAACCTAGAAAGGTGATAGAATAGCAGGCATTACTTCACCATGACATCAGTGAGTGGTATGCATTTTTAACGTGAGATCTGTCATTATTTTATGTCTGCGCTCTGTAATGACCTGTCAATAGTTTGTAGCTCAATCACTATGACCTTAAACATGGCCTAGAGGTATGTGTCACACATCTGGACATTCTGCAAATATCTGTACAGTTGACAAGTATGCAGACAGTACAGCAATCCATACAGCAGGGCTGAGATGACACTTTAGCAGATATGTTAGAATATTTCTACATTACTCACATAAATGTATTCTGCTTACCAACTGCAGGAGCTCTAGATCTCTGGATTACTGATGGTTCTGGAAAAAAATAAGGGACAGGTAATGGCAACAGCACCACATTTAACAGTGTAACATGGGCTTATACTTTCAATAATCTATATCTACAGCAATTGCAATGTTAACAAGAATGTGGCTGACAACCTTTAAATGACACGAAAACTGCAATTATCTTAAATACACCCACCAAAAATCCAACCTGCCACACATTAAAAATATAAACACTATTACACAATAATGCAACAGTATTCTACTGATGATCTAACAAAGCTTACCTGGAAAACTACTCCTGAGACGCAGGAGTGGCACCCATGTCCAGAACAAACTGGCTGATGGACTGCTGGGAGCTTTCCTGAGCGGCACTATTTGCCAGGAATTCCTCAGTGGTGGTGAGTGGTTGTTCTACTACAGACCCGCCACTGGTAGCATGACGATCATGTGCCACCTCAACAACATGCCTCCTTGCAGCATGAATCATGTCCATGGCTCTGTGTCACACCTGCCCATAGCTGCAATTTTGTTGACCAGCTGCATTTACATTTTGGACCAATTCGTCCGAAAGGGCTGCATGTTGAGACATATTGGCCCACCTTCTAGACATAAGGAAAGCATGCTGTTGCCTTTAAACTTCAGTGATGAAGTCATTATCTGCCTCTGAAAAAGATGGCCTACATCTAGCAGGCATATTGTTTACTGAAAGACAAAATTAATGATAACACATATAAGGATCACATAAGCAGAAATAAACTGTGTACAGGTAAAGCGGTACAGGAATCTCTTAGTATTTACCACTTGATTACAATTTTAAAGATTCCACAGTGGTGAACAAATAACATTGGGGCTACCAAGCAAGGAGAGTAGCATGACGAACATGTCCTTGTCTGTGCCATAACAGATAGTCACTTACACTCACACACCCAAAACAACAGTCCATTGTAGTTTGAGCCATATCAGGGACTCATTTCCCCACTCCCCAGATAAAAATTATAACAGGCTAAGGGACCAATGTGCTAAACAAACAACAGTGTAACTTCCAAAGTGCTCTCAAAGGACCTATACATGAAACATGTGTACATAGCTATCACACATCATTAGACCATCAGCCTACCCTACATCCTTTGTACCACTCAGATGGCTTGTAAACAAGGCCATGTCATGACTACAGTTCTAACAAATGCTTACTGATTTACTTCCCATTATTCCTAAGTACATTCCAACATATACATTATTTAGGATACATAATCAATACATACCTGATGAAGTACAATACTCCTCTGTCGAAATATACTGTTCCAATTTAAATGTGTAACTGAGCTTGAATTCTGATACAACTCTCATCCACATTGGTTTGCCTAGCTACACATTTGCCTTTTTATAATAGTGTACATTACTAATTGATTTCATCTGACCTAGTCTGTTCCTCAGAGATGCTAATTGCAACATGCACTGCTGAACTGCATGTGAATCAACCAATCTCGTGAATCTACTCAAAAAGATAAAAGGCATCAGTGTAGACACCATGCTCTTTCTTATATGTGCAGTGAGGAAATAGTGGAGTACAGATACAATGTAAGCACTGATAGATTGTTAGCAGCAGCTACTGTTTACATACACTTGTCTGTGCTATAGGCTGAAGCTGATGTCAATAGCCATATACAGAGAGGATGAAGACTTTGTAGGCCGACAACACAGTAGAAGAACTGTGGGACCTATGGCAGCCTTGAGTCAGATACAGAGCCAAATTCAGGGAACCCATCCCAGTGGAATATAAGGTAAGTATTAGAGTTAGTATCTTATTCACAGGTACCCTTAACAGACTACCGGGGGACATGCTTGGTGTTTCATAGGCATCCGTATCCAGGATCTTCCAAATATGCCTGCATGCTATACTACAACATGGCAGAGGAAACATATATTTTAGCAAAAGTTCAGAGAAGAAGATCACAGGTATGTTACAAGTGTAACATATATTGCACTACTCTCCAGCAATGTGTTCCATACATCGTACTTATGTACAGAAGGGAACAACTCCTGCGGGACAGGATAGGGTCTACATTAACTGTAAGGTCTACCACTCCAACTGCCCAGTCATGTGTAATGTCATGGGAATCATGTGGAATGTTTGTGCTGGCAACTCTTGGAGTTAGCACAGCTTCCATATGTACCACATTCCCCAACTGCACCAGATGTGTGCTATGGGGATATTTCCATGGTTCACATAGGTGTGGATGCATGCTATGCATGAAACTCATGGCTGAGGAAACCTATTGGAGATGCACACACACACACACAGACACACACACACACACACACACACACACACACACACACACACACACACACACACACACACACACACACACACACACACACACACACACACACACACACACACACGCACACACGCACACACATACACACACACTCATGTCACTCAGAGCGATTGGCAATTTTAAGGATTACTAAGTCACATATTGCATGCCTTTGTGTGGATGCAAGAAACTGGAGCATCTAAAACCACTATGAGAACACAGAAAGTTATGAATGCTCCACAAAGAAGGCACCATACACAAGAACCAAACTGGAAAATGAAGTGCTGTGAGACAGCAATACTAACTGCTGTGGCACTGTGTTGCCCTCTCCAAGCCTGAGCAACATTATAATAAAGTAGCCATATTTGCAGTAAACTATACCAGTAGAACACATGATGCCTCCTCTTCAAAGACTTAAACTGGTTAGAACTACCAAGCACCTAGCTCTTTCTCTGCTAACTATAATACACAGATTTGCTTTTAACCCAGAAAACTGCCCAGCCCTTAACAACTTAATACAACATTATTGCCCAATAGAATTTTAGGCTCTTGACAAAAATCACTAATCACTATAACCAAATTATCGCGTCTATATTATAACATCGAAGATGCAAAATGTTGAACGCTCACAAGAGTGAAAATGCTGAAACTCGAATTCGCTATATATATATTCCAACTCCGAGATCGCACTACAGTGAGGAAAGGGCAAATATCCCAATCTTCACTGTACTGCGATCTCACAAACAGACCTTCGACATTTCTGCACTTTCGCTGCTGTGCCGTTCGACATTTTGAATTTTCGGTAATGTAATATAGATCCAAATTATCTAATACTGCAGGTGACTATATTCAAAAAATGTAGCTATACTATGGAAACACATCTATCTAGTTCCTTCCCTCACCTTCATTTTTTGAATTTCTAAGCACAACTTACGTGATCTATTATTTATCTGACAAACGCACTAATACACCTCTTCAAATGCTTATATGTTCAACAACTACTAATACCTAAGTATCTATTGTACTGTAATAGTTGCCTCTACTTTCACAAGTGTAATCAAATCAGCAAATGTATGTCAAATTGTTAATCTATATTATTTAATGTCTGTTCACGTATATTACTGAATGTGTGTTTAAAAATATTTGTTAATATGGTGGAGCTTTTCTCCCCAGGACTCTGCTGAAAATAGGTTCTTGACTAAACCCAGTTAGACAAATTCAGTAAACAAAAGCAAAATAAAATAACAATAAATACATAGCTCCAGGTTCATTTAGGTTTAGGTTGTCTAGCCCATTTATGGGCTGCTGCCACCCCTTTAGTTGAATAAAAAACTATTTATCATTTTTATCTGTGCCTCCTATCATTAGTTCTGTGCCAGTGTCTCCTGGTTCTGTTAAAGTAATCCCTCCCATGCATAGCGATCTCCTATCCATTATCTCCCATTTCCTCTGCCTCACACCAGACAAGATTTTGTTCCACAGCATAGGGAGTCTCTGGGTGATGAATCTGTCCCTCAACATGATGAGTCTTCTATAAGTAAGTCTTCTCTATTTATACCCTTGTGGTTCTGAGGGATCTAGTTTTAAGTAGTGAGCATATTTATCAAATCTGGGTTTGACATGCCCTTATAAATGTCAAGTACAGGTCACCTCTGTCATTGACGGTACACAATGAAGCAAAGCTAGAGTCTGAATAAAGCTGGAGTATGAGAGATAATTATATCCTTTTTTTTGAGACTTTTTTTTGGTGAGTGACCTTTGGTGAGGTCTGGCTGAGTGTCTTGGTCAGATACATTCTGCATGGCATTGTAATTCCTCACTCATGAATCGCTCAATCAGGCAGTGGTGTCTAATAGAGGATGAGCAGAGATGGATGATCCCTCATGATAGATGTGGGAACCTTCATGATTTTCCTAACGATATATAGAAACTACTCACTAACGTAAAACTCAAACTACAGTCAAAAAGAGTAGACCTCTGTCAACTTGGGTCTGTCCCTGTGTGATGAGCTTTTCGGGGTAAACCATTTTTCATTGGGTGGTAGCTAGGGTTTTTTGGTTTTTTTCACGGTATGACCATGCTGGCTGCACCAGTGCTTATCTGCTGGCTCTGGCACCAGTTGTGATCTGCTCTGTGGAGTGTGTGTGTTTCTATATCTGTGTCAGTTTTGTATGGCTTTTGTCCAGCCACAGTCACTTGTCTGTTTCAAACCCTCTGTCCTGTACTGTTTCAGAAAAGTAAGTGATGAATACAAGTGAGTCCAGGAGGACTACACTGTGACACCACTGTTTTGTGACAGGCGTCTGTGACTCTGACCAGCTCTCTCTGACCCTGTGGGTTCTTACAGTGTCGCTTGCCATTGGTAACCCATCTTGTGATGTATGATGAGTTTTTCTCCGATTCGATTTTTTTTTGATGATGAGTGGGTATTGTGTTCAGGTCTTTTGCCAGGTCAGGGTGGCTGTATGGACTGCCTTTCCCTCATCAATGCCTTGGGTGACTGTCTCCAAAAGTCAACCAAGTTTAAGAGGCAGGATCTGCCTTTTCCAAACTGGGTTGGATCCAAAGTCTGCAAGTTCCAAGTTCTATGTTATTAGTTCCATTCCATTATGATCCTCTCATGGCTTTGCAGATAAGCTTTGTCGTCTAATGGGGTGTAAATTTCCAGTTTCATAAAATAGTTTCATAAAAAGGCAAAATGCAAAGTAAAAATAATTTATTTTTCCATTTGTAAAATACTCACAGAGGTGTTTAAAATAAAAGCAGGCACTGCACATGTAAAAGCTAAATAGAGCATATGGGTGGATGAAGTGACCACAGGCTATTACACTACACAGTATCCTCAGTGAAAAAATGTTCAAGAGTTGGGCCTTATTGCAGAGCTCCTTCAGTATCAGAATTAGGGGTAGATGAAGTGATTTAAGTGACCACAGCTTATTGCACAATGACAATATTCTCAGAGAAAATGTTTGACAGTTGGGCCTTGTGGCAGAACTCCTTCAGTGTTGGAGTCAGGGGCAGATGAAGTGACAACAGGCTATTAAACAATGCCAATATTCTCAGTGAAAATGTTCAAGAGATCGGCTTTGTTGCAGAACTCCTTCAGTATAGGCATCAAGGGTTGATAAACTGATCACAGGCTCTGCACTGTGAAGAAAGGTGGTGGCTAAGTGCTATTGTAGTATCCAAAAGGCCATACAGCGCTTAACTGTACAAAACATGCTCTGTGTAAATATTTTTATTCTTACCTCTTCAGGTGACTGGCTGACACAGTTCTCATCTTCTTTGCCCAGGAATGAGAGGAATAGACAAAAATAATGGGGGACAAATTACAAAAATCAGGGACAGTTGTCAAATATACTTTTAATTCACTTAAGATATTAATAAAAGAAGAGATTTTACATTAACATAGAGGATTATGAGCAGGCCGCCGACCATAATCTGCTTATTATGAGTTTGAGACATGGATGCCAAGAAATTTGTTCTCAAGTTGAATTTTGTCATCCATTTCAAGAACATATAATAAGCGATTTCCATCAGGAACCTGATCATGGCTCTTTGTAGTGCACAGATCTTTATATGGTTCATGTACCAATAGTTAAAGGGAAAAAAAATGCTAAGTGTTTGGCCATCTTTCAAAGTCATAAAGCACATAACGAGCATTGCCAGAAAGACAGTGTAGATCCTGTTATGTTAGAAAAAGTCAGGGACTCATACTGGCACAGACAGCAAGCAGAAACAAATCTATTTTTCTATTCTGCTCCACTGTTTTCTGGTCAGTATTGGCAAGTTTAACTGCTTAGCATAATACCTGATCTTAACAACCAAAGGAGATGGTGCTTAACATTTGTTACGACTGGGTCTCATGCTATACAAGTGCTTAACTGATTTGTCTTTTTCTCAGTATCCAAGGATAATCATGGCACTTCATGTACTGCATGTTTTTTCTGAAGGATAGCAAGTATGAGACATTAGTGTCTGTTACTACTGATTGACTGTAATTCTCAGTGATGTATCAAGAAAATCAAAAAGAATTATGAGGGGCAGGCAAAATCCTGAGGTAAAATCAGGGACTGTTGAAAAGCACCCTAACTGCAGTAGTCTCAGATTACAAATAGTTGAGATTTTTATTTCACTCCTTTCATAATCTTTCCAATTATTATAAATAATCCCATTGGTGTCCTGTATAAAATTATGCTGGATTTTGGACTTGCACTGCTTGCTATGTGTCAGTTTTCCAAATCTAAACAAGAGCAGTATAACAACAAGGTAGCTAGATTTGCAGCTCAGACACAGAACACATCTGTTCTATTCTGCGGTGGTGCAGCAGTAGTGTTGTTGCCTCACAGCAAGAGGTTCTCCCGTTCGATTCTCGGCTGGAGTGCAGTGAGTACCTTCTGTGTGGAGTCTGCATGTCCTCCCAACGGTTGGGTGGGCATTCGAAAGACATGCGTAAATGGGCATGCCTTCGTTGAAGGTTGAACGTCGAGCTGGCACCTCGGCGTTTGTGAAAAATCTACTGCCAATCATTAGCAGACCGGAGTTCCGCTGCGGCGACCCCTAACCGGGAAAAGCCGAAAGACAACAACAACAACACAGAACACATCTGTTCTGCACTAACAATCTAAACTGGCTAGAGTTATCCTACCAATTAAAATATTCTAAACTTCTTTTAACATACAAAATTATGTTTCAATCCCACTTCCTGCTCATCTGTAAGTACAGTTCTCCACCACTACATCCCAAACAATCTTCTGACAAAAATCTAATTGATATCTGTAAGCCTTACAAAAACTGCAGTCAAAGTCTATACTCACACTGTGTAGCAAAAGTTTAGAAAGCGATCCCTGCACTACTAAGGGCAATAGAAAACATTCATTTATTTAAGCTGCAGCTAAAAGAATTCCTCTCTGACTCCTGGCTTTGCACTTGCTGCTGTCCTGTCTAAAAATTCATCTCCTTTTCCTTTGATACCTAGACACATCCTGTCTCTAATTTCCTTGTTTTTATCTCTCATAATCTTATTTCCCTCACTCTTAATCTTGCTTTCACTTATTATTTCTGTTGCCTTCCATATGTACTCCACTTATTACCTCTAGCAAATATTTATTCTCACTTACCTCTCTCTTCTCTCCTCCTTCTTATCCACTGTTTGAATTTTGTCACTCTGACATTTGCTTTATGAGTATTATACTATCAGACATATAACATGTCAACATGTATCAGTGCTACATTTTATTGTATTTATTTTGTTTTAATCATGGTATATGTGTATTATTCTGCATGTCATATGTGTATTAATATTTGTGTTAATCTATGTATTACAGTGTATTGTAATATGATGTCAGTTTTCATCAATGCATATGTATTTTCTGTTCTTTTATTTATGGAGCTTTTCTCCTCGGGCCTCCCCTGCAAATAGATAAAAGTATCAATTTGGACGTTCCTGGTGAACACATGCCAATAAATAAGTTCATAAATCAATAAACTTCATGCATTTTCTCTTTTATTTTTGGAATCATAACATAAACAACAATTATTTAATTTGCTCTTCTCAGCCACTCCAATTATAGGTGAAACAGCTTAGCAATTGTTTACCTCAGCTAAACGTTGTCCTCTTTAATTTGATTATAATTTGCTTGCTTTTAGATCTGAGGCTATGCTACAGTTCTGTGTGTTAAAAACAAGTTCATGGCAAGTCACATGACTATTTTAAAGATCTTTGCCTCATTCTTGTCTTTGCCATATTTATCAGCTACTCAACTTGTCTATGCACACTAACATTGATATATAAAATGTTTACAAAAAAGAGTTGGCCTACCCGATTAACTTCCTCCACACATAGAAATGTCTTTCTGAACACCTAAAATGGGGAATTACCTCTAGGACTGCATTTTTCCTTCAGCCTCTTGTTGCACCTACCCCCAGCTACAGATCTATTGTTAGTATTGCTTTTTCACACAATAGGCAGACATTTAAAAGGCCTATCAGTTAATTAAACTTCATTTGTTATGCGTGCATGACAATTTTGTTGACATATTCCTGTGGTATTACTTGAGATAAAGTTTCATAGATGAATAAAATTAATGAAATATGCACAGAAATGTTTCCAGTAAATATATACATTTAAATTAATATACTAGCATTTTAAGAATGTGCTAGTTTATTGCTATTTGTATGCCACAATGAGTTTGGCTTAGTCCTAGCACTGCAACATCAGTTCTGTTTTCCTCCAAACCTTGAAATTATTTCATTTAGGACAAAAATTACATATTTAAGCCAGATGGGACAGTAATGTTTATGTGTTTATTTTTTGGTGAAAAGGGAAATTAACACTGACTGGCAATTAATGAAATATTAAAAGAGTACACACTGCTATCTTGCCAAGCAATGATTCTCTGAAGTATTTTACTTATTGCATGCAGCATATTTCTTGGATATGTTTGTGAGAAGACACAAATTACTAGGCAATAAAATAACTTCCCATTTCAAGAGTAGCATTGTATTAGCAAAATATTTTAAAAAGTTGATATGCACTAAAACGGTACCATATACAGTTTTATGGGTAGTGAATGGTGTTGGGAAGTCATGCACCTAATTTAACCCAATTTCCTTGAGTTAGCTACAGTATTACAGATTCTGAAACAACATACAGATGAGCTGAACATGACTTTGTGTGTCTACAGGCATAATATGTGGGATTCAGCCTACTATCTGTCTAAGCATGCAAGCTGCGTTTTTATGATTGGAAGGAGGGGTGATTTAAAAGCAAACTAATAAAAAAAGTTGTGTTATAAGACACATTGCACTTCACCTACACAAAGAAATAGATTAAGCAGTGCTACGTGCATGCAGATAGGAGTCTTCTGTTTATTCTAAGCAATCATTTGTCTGCAATACATATTGAAACAGGAAGAGAACACATGTTCATCTGGCAGATGTGGTTTTCAATAAATCAGTTGCACAGCTGTCACCTGCCCTCGGACTAACTTGTATCTGTTCGAATCATGTGGCATTGAAAGGTTTTACTACACTGAAGCATGCCATTCTTCAACCATTCCCACTTCTTCAAACAGTAGCTTGAAAGCCGAACCATTTTTTTGGGGTGCATGTTGTACATTAACAATATGGAGGATAATAAAAAGTATGAAAGCTATGTAAAACATTGCACACTGGCATATAATATGAGGTCACAGAAGATAATCTTTTTTCCGTTGTCAGTTCTGACATGGTCGTAGGACTACAGTATGATATCTGTGAAACAAACAACTGCACTCAAATTTTAATCCATATTTCTGAGCATTATTTGGTACACTTCTGGGCAGCATATCTTCTGCTAGGTAATGTAATATCATTTTTAAACTGATACAGTGAGGCAGTATCTTGATTACTGCACAGCTGTTTAAAATAAATTAAAGAAAAATAAGAACTGTGGCGATGATGGGCATACTTAATTCCACTAGGTATCTATATGTGAAAATGGTACACTGAACTTATTTTGGCTTTCATTTGCTTTCCTGTGCTAGTAGTATAAAATACTTTGTAAATTCCTGCACTGGACTTCCCCGGTGCATGTCATAAAACATAGCATCTTTATATTGCTTATTTTGTCAAGAAATTCAATCTGGTGTAGTACACTTAGGATTCTTCCAGCTTGTACCATCTCTAAAAGAGTTATGCAATGCTGTATGTGCAGTGATCTTTGAAATACTGTTTTCATAATATCATAAACAATGACAGCTTAATATATTGATGCATGGAACTCATTCATAGGTCTCAAAGTCAAAAGTGAGAAATTCAAGTAACTGACAAATGAAGAGCAAAATGTTATAAATCCCCAAATATAGAAACAACAGCATAAATGTGAATTTACTCAGACTGCAGACAGACAAAGTAACTATATCATTTCACAGTAGCAAGTCCAATTATTTATTGAACTGAGCTTACATCAAGCCTAAGATAATCGAAGTGCATCTCTATTTTTTGAGGGGGCAGAACTCTCTACTATATAGTCTATATCCCCCATAGCAAAAATTAAATACTACAATGTATTTCATATCCACATAATTCATTTTCTTTGATTTAATATGGCTTGGGATTAGACCATAAAAGTGTCAGGGCTGTTGCAAGTACCTCACCACAGGGCAGTTATTGAGGGCCTACAACATGGAGATCCTTAGTGAACTGGTTTAGAAACAGCATAAAATATGACTATTGCAGTTATAACTTTCTGTATAGCCAACTCTGTCTAGCAGTAAGCTTGTAATGTATTAAAGTATCTCTAGTTTATAGTAGGTTTAATGAGTTGACATTATATTTAATATTTGCATTTCTTTTAGTAAAAGGCAGAACACAAAATAGTGTAATATTTGAAAAACCGATTACATGAATCATTTCAGTTATGCTCATACATTTATGAAATAAAGACAGTGTCCAAGTTCTTTTGCAGAAAATCTCTGCATTTTTCAGAAAGTTTATAATCAGTTTTCATTTTACTGCAGAATTTAGTAATTGACCAACATATAACATTTTTGTTTAACTAATTTTTATTTGCACAGTGAATAACAGACAAACATTGCAAAAATATATTGATACTTATTCAAACAGAGTGTATCATTTCCAAGAATTATAAGATGTTACCTCATCTACTTGGTAATATTTCACATTTTATAAATTTTAAAATAAAAGTGATTCATATGCATTAAATATTTAACCACACATATTCATCTTATGAAAGGACACAGCCCCCAAGGGACAAAACATCAATATAAGCAATAGAGTACCTGAAGAGATGCAGCTCTTCTCTCCCATCCTGAAGCCAAGGTGCTCCACATCTGCTGTTCACCTTGTCTTTAATGGGCTGTACACACTCATTCTTTGTGTACTAACCTTAAATCTCCCCCACTTCCTCTACATCCTCCATTGCTGTACATGTCTAATGCACTATCTGTCACTTGACATCACTATACTTCACCATCCTAAAAAACTCAGTCACCTATTGATTTGTCAACAGCTTAGGTTGTCAAATGCATATTCATCGGCACCTAAGCGTCGAACACTTAAAATACCAAACAGCCACATCATCGAATTCTTTCCTTGGGAAAGAATTTGTGTGGCCATTCTTGGGGATTTGCCCTTTCCTCAATGTAGAGTGGTCTCAGAGTTGATATATTTAGTTAGGGGATGTGGGGGGTGCAACCCCCTGGGGGTGAAGCCCCCCACTATGTTTGGGTGTGCTTGTTTATTTTGTTTTTGGACAGCCTAGTGAAGTCTTTCCCTAGGAAAGAATTCAATGATTTGGCCATTCGCTGTTTTTAGCTTTCGAAGCTTAGGTGTCAATGATTTTGGATTCGACAACCTAAGCTGTCGATGTTATGATATAGAACTAAAAACTCACTGTTTCCTCTATCCTCCTCCCCCTTAATCTACAAGCTCCAGACAATCTTTTTCAAGACTTTTAAGAACATTCACTTAAAAAGCATACTGTACCCCCATCTTCTTCCCCTTCCAATTATTTCCTGTTGCAATTTTCACTACCAAAGTTGAGTGTCACTGCTTTCATTTTCTGCTCAGAATAAAGCAGAGTTCCTATCCATTATTCATCAGTGTAGAAAGACAACAAATCCACTACTGGTTTAAAAAATTAACCTGCTCCTCTAAAGTTTCCATATGGATAACTCTTGCCCTTTGGTATTTATAAAGCATAAGTGTCATCCGTTTCCTCCTTTTCATATCCCCCATAAGGATTGTGTGATTTGCACTCATCTTTGTCAGTCTCATAGGTGTTAAAACACCTATGCAGGATATACAATTCCCATATATTAAGCCATTTAATTAATTTTATATACCGCTTCCAAATCTTCTTCTATTGCATATTTTGTTGTATCCATTCCTCTTTCCCCATTTTCTTTTGGCAGCACCCAAATTGCTGATGTGCTCTTCTTTTCTGCTCTGTTCCTGTAGGTGAACATTCCTCCCTTTTCTTAACTTACGAGTATGTATTTTGCTCAACTACTATCTATCCATTCTTTAATAGCCTTCTCTGCCTAGTACTTTTATTTAGCCATTTCTCATACAACTGTATGCAATGCCATCATTCCATTTCAGCCACTCCTTTTAGAATCCATCAGACTCAAAAAATATTGTAAATATCACATTTTATTTACCTCCTGCATCACTTTAATGAGATTTGTAAAGTGTGTCCCATCCTTTTTGTTTAGTCACTAGACTTTGTCCTATAAATTTTACCTAGCTTTGGTCACTCCACAGTTCTCCCTCACCTGGAATTCTCCATTACATGTTCCACACTTGTATGAAGCCAGTGTGAAGTTGTTTTAAAAAAAATCTACCTGCTACCTTTTTTCCTATACCTCTATTCTTGTTTCCCTTCCAGTATCTATATTTTATGCCTTAATCTTCCATCGTTTTCAATTATAACATTACTAATCCACTCAGTGATATTACGAGTCTGTGTAACTGCGAGAGAATCCAGTAAAATCATTCTCTCCTTGTATATAACTCATCACTTTTCTTTTTCTTTTGTTCCATTAAATACAAATTTCTACATCCAAACCAAACTCATTTCTGATTTGATTGGTAACTACTGAACCATGGGCAGTGCTAATAGGCCAATATTTATTTCCTTACATTCTCCCTTCCTAATAGGATACTAGCATTCTCTGTTAGTCCATTGGTCACAGTTTTCTTTACAGCCTAGACAGGTTCATCAACTCATGTCTCCACATCTGCTCGGTCAATAACTTCCTTCACAGGGCAGAACCTGCGGACTACACATCAGCCCCTATCCCATGCATAGCCATAAGGTTCACCTCTCTGAACTTTTTTGCAGAGATTATGGCCATCGTGCAATAACCTGTGGACAATACATCAGCCCCTGTCCCTTAAATAGTAGGAGTTCTGCCAAAAGGCACACCTCTGCAAACTTTTTTGCTAGAAATTATTGTCGTTCTGCAACAGCCTGTGACCATTACATTGGTCTCTGTTCCTTAAATAGCAGGAACTCTACAATAAGGCAGACCATTGTGAAGTTTTTCAGGGAAATTATTGTCATTGTGTAATAGCCTGTGGGCATTATATCTGTCCCTGTCCCTTAAATACCAAGACCTCTGCTACAAGGTACACCTCTGCAAGCTTTTTCTGGAGATTATTGCTATTGTGCAATAGCTTGTGGACATTACACTGGTCTCTGACCCTTAAATAGCAGGAGATCTGCCACAAGGTACACCTCTTCAAACATTTTCACAGAGATTATTGTTATTGCATAATATACTATGGACAATTCATAGGTTTCTGTCCCTTAAAAAGCAGGATCTCTGTCACAAGGCATACCTCTGTAATTTTTTTCATTGTGATTATTGTTATTGTGCAGTTCCCTGTGGACATTACATCAGTCCCTGTTCCAGCATTAGCAGGAGCTCTGCCACAAGGCAAACCTCATAGTGATTATTGCCATTGTGAAATAGCCTGTGAACATTATATTGGTCTTTGTCTCCTAAATAGTGGGAGCTCTGCCACAATGCACACATCTGTGAACATTTTCATGAAGATTATTATCATTGTACAATAGCCTGTGGATATTACGTAGGTCCCTGTCCCTTAAATAGCAGGAGCCTTGCACAAGGTAACCTTTGTAATTTATTTTCCTGGAGATTATTGTCATTGTACAATGTAAGCAAGATAAATATGAACAGCCTTTCTGTATATTAACTTTAATTAGTCAAATACCTGCCTGCACTGTGCTAGAAAGTGGCTTTGTCATTCTCTTCAAAGGAGCAGTCCTTGTGTTCTAAGAACCAGTTGCCAAATTAGTGACTGTCCTTTCTCCTCACCATTAGATTACACTGTATAAAACAGTTAATTAATATTCCAAATTTCTTGTTGTTTTCATTCAGTACATGAAAGAAAACCTGTTCTAGTTTGGCCTGTTTGCTATTTGTTGAGCATGAGATACAAACTGATTGGTTTCTGTAATAAATGGCCTCGGGGTGGGAAGCCCACAACCTACAGCCAATTCCCACCCCCCCCCATCTCCCACTGCTATTAAACTTTCCTCATACACCTTCACCTGACACCCACTCCTTATACTTCCCCAAACAACTCCTGTTTCTATTCATCTATATCCTATTTCCATATAACATTTTGCATCATTCCCAACAGCTTTCCTCCCTCCTATACTGCTTTGTACTACACCCACTCCTACTAAGACCCCTCCTCAATAGTACCCCTAATGAGCAAAACTCCCTCTTCAATTCTTCCCTGTAATCTTCTATCATATACCACAATCAGAAACAGGTGGAGCAGGAGACATCTGTAGAAGAGATATGGACCTAGGAAAGAAAAAGCGATTTAATATGATGCAGTGATTATGCAAAGGGAAAGCAAAACTAATCAATATAAAAAAACAGCACTAAAGATATTTGAAGAGAAATATAGGCATACGCATCTAGATGAGGAAAATTTTACAATACAAAAACTAAGAAAACAAAGGAGAAAGTATAAAAGAGGATTAGTAACAGAGAAATCAAACACTTGATTGCCCAGCAGGGCAAGGCTCTTTATTCACCCCTCACCAACCAATCGACTAAGCAGCTCACCCTACTATTCAGGCATGACCAAAGGGCAATTTCAGGTGTACTCTCCAGTCCAGCTGGTGAATCTGGGTACCCTGAGGCAATGTTACAACTGCCTCATGAACACAGACAACCCTCTCCTCCTACCACAAAACACTAACATATACGAGAGATGCAATTATACAGCCAAACTGGAGGCTAAGCTGTCTCCACCCAAGACTGGAACAGACAGTTAAGAGGAGAAGGTTAACACTTACACCACACCTCCAGCCACACATAGACCTACTAAACCAGCACTGGCAAAAAATGCAGTAAATGCATAAAATCATACTCAGTGGCTCTAAATAAAAACCTGCAAAAGCATCAGAGACCTCCAAAGCAGACACCCAAACAACCTGCACCTCACGTCACAAACCAGACAACACATAAAACACAAAATCAGTGTGCCACACAATCACAGCCCTTAAGGCAATGTAACATTACTAACACACTAGTAATAGGTGACTCTATAGTCAGGCACACTGATGTCCCACTCACTAGGCTGGACAAGTGGAAGGTTACTGTTAGCTGCCTGTCGGGAGCAAGAATCCACCACATAGCACAAGCACTCAGATCACTCCAGAAAAAGTACAAATATGACTCTGTCATTGTTCATGTTGGTGTGAATGACCTGAGACGTACCTCCCTGGACTACATGAAAGGAGACATGGAAGAGCTCTCTGATCATGTAGTCCAGGCTGGTATGACCCTGACCTTGAGTAGCATCCTGCCCTCACCAAGAATGATACCTCAGTATAAAAAGAAAAAATGATCAATTTCAACAATTGGCTAAGCTTCCTGCGTCATTCAAAGGGGATCCAGTGTCTGTCAGCCTGGAGTAACATGCTCGACAAGCCAAACTTCACAAGAGACAGCTTGCACCTGTCACCCCTAGGCTTTCGAATACTGGCCAAGATTTTTGCTGCCCCCATAGTGCCTTTTTTAGACAAGGCTCAAAAGTCAAACCCACCTCCGTAAACAGCACAAATAAAAAAATGAGAGTTATGCTACTCAACGCCAGGAGTTTAAATCTCAAAATGCACGTTCTCGAAGCACTCCTCAGTATGGAGAACGTCGACATCTGTGTAGTAGCTGAAACCTGGTTCAAGGCTCCAAAGACCACCCCAGCACTACTGGGCTACAACTCATACCACACATTTCGGCCACAGAACATGGACCAAAACACAAAAGGAGGGGGTGTATCCATATTCATCAAGGATACCTACACCTCCAGGTTAGTGGCGCAGCACGATACCTCTGAGATCATACATGTGCAACTAACATCGGGCAAATCTACAGTGCAAATTGTGGCATGCTACAGATCACCCTCCATGACCCAGGACCACCACTCCACCTTTCTGGAGACACTGGAAAACATGAAGGTCCTACCGATCACCCTGATATTGGGCGATTTCAATTACCCTACCATTAACTGGGAAAACTACTTGAGTACAAACTACCAGGCCCAGCGCTTCCTGGAATTCATCAGCTCAAACACCTTGGATCAGCTGGTAAACTCCCCTACCAGATGTGAAAACATATTGGACCTGGTCATCAGCAACATGGGGGACAGGTGTTCCACACCGAAGGTCAGCCCATAACTGGTTAGATCATACCATAAAGTAATCACTCTGGATGTCCACACCCCACCACCACCCCCCAACTAAAGAAACCACAGTAAAAAACTTTTCTAAAGCAAACTCCACCTTACTTAAGACAGAGGCGGTAAGTTTCACAGCCCCCATGCTAAAGGATAATGCTGCCCAAGATGCAGAAACCTTTAAAAATGCACTCTATGATCACCTACAAGGATGCATGGATCATGCCATCCCTAGCAAAACCAAGACTCACTCCTCTAAGAGAAGGAAACCAGACTGGTGGACCCCTGCCATAAACAGGCTATACAATAGAAGGAGGAAACTAGTTCAGAAAAAAAGCAAATCCCAAGAAGGAAAGACATCCCTGATCAGTATCAGTAAGAAATTAAGGTCCCTCATAAAATCATCCAAGGCTAACTTTGAAAGAAAAATAGCCAAGGATTCAAAAGATGACCACAAAGCCTTCTTTAGCTATGTTAAGAATCTAAGTGGCAACTCACAGATATATACTGTACTAGTGCAAAAGAGCACAAAATATACTGAACCTACTGATATTGCCAACATCCTGGTGGATAGATTCAGTGCAAGCTTCACCCCCCCTCTCACCCCCAAAAGGGACCACAGCAATACCGAAAAAGTGTAGTGTCCCAGAAATCACAGATGCACAGGTGAAAATAGCCCTTTCAAAAGGCAAAAACACAGCGTCAATGGGGCCAGATGGTGTCCCAGGCTGCGTCTTGCATGAACTATAGAACAAACTAACCCCCCACCTAAACACGCTGTTCAACTTCAGCCGCTCCACAGGCTACATGTCCATAGAATGGTGCACAGCAATGGTTATTCCTCTCCAAAAAGGAGGGGCCATAACTGACCCTGGTAACTATCGTGCCATAAGCCTGACTAGCCTCGTTTGCAAGGCTATGGAGCGCATCATCATGGAACTCATTAACAAAGACATTGGGAACCTCCAAACACTTTACCTGACCCAGTTCAGCTTTGTTAAGGGCAGATCATGCTTACTAAACCTGGTTGACTTCTTCAAGATAGTCACCAAGGCTATAGATGAGGGAAAGGTGGTTCACACAGCCTACCTTGACCTCCCCAAGGCTTTCGACACCATTCCCCACTCGGGTATTACAGAAAAACTCACCATCCTGAACATAAACCCCTGCATCATGGGATGGGTTGCCAGCTAGCTTACAGATAGAACTCACACGGTAAGAATAATGAGCTCCAGGTCTGACTCTAAACCAGTCACAAGTGGTGCCCCACAAGGCTCGGTCCTGGGGGCCCTACTGTTCGGCATATACTTCTCAGAAGTACAGGCAAACACAGGATGACTATGGCTGACCAAGTTCGCCGATGACTGCAAACTGGGAGCCATAATTGACTCTCCGGCTGACAAGGACATCCTCCAAAAGGGCCTTACTGAGATGGAAACCTGGTGTCAAAGTCATGGCCTCAAGCTAAATGTCAAAAAATGCATAGTCATCCCGTTTGGGAAAAACAAAACACCCACGAATTACCACATAGGTGGCAGCCTCCGTAATACAGAAGAGGTAATAAGAGACCTGGGTACCCAGGTAGATAATAATCTCTCCATTGACAATCATATTGCCAAAGTAGGTAGGAAATCCTTCTATGTGGCCCATCTAATTACTAAAGGGCTCACATCTAGAAATAAAGAGGTTATAGTGCCCCTCTACTCGTCAGTCATCAGACCCATCATAGAGTACAATGCCCCATTTTGCATGTACCTCACAACACACTTCCAACAGCTGGAAAGACCACAGAAGTACCTCACCAAGAGGATTATTGGCCTTAAACATATGTCCTATGCAGCCCGACTGAAAAAACTCCAGCTGTACTTAGTGGCATATCGCTTACTCAGAGGTGATCTTTGCCTGACTTACAAAGCCATGCCCAACTCAGAATTGATGGACATGTTCCACCTAAAGAAATCCAAGTCACTGTGAGCCACACTCTCTATTGAGCTAAACCTCACCACAACAATAAATAGAACATGCTGGAGGGATAGATTCCTGTCACAGAGACTCCCCATGCTTTGGAACAAAATTCCAAACTACATTAGGCAGAGCCCCTCACTAACACTCTTCAAGAGAAACCTTGATGAGTGGATGGGTAACAGAAAATACACCCCTGGGATCACTTCATTGGCTCTGCTTGACAGAGGATCAGTTAATTAATCAATGGGGCGGCGAAAGCCGACACACTCTGGTTAGGCTTATAAAGGCTCTCGGGCAGATAACCTAGTACCTACCTTTGAACCTATGAACCTATAAAAATTGAAGTTCTAGATTACTGCAATGCTGTGTGGGTTGGTGGGTTTATGCACTGTCCTGCAGGTGCAACGGTCCTGGGTTCAAAATAGGGTGCAGGTGTAATTTTTGGATGGGAGATTGGCATAATGGACAAGATATTTACCTTACAGATGCAAGGTGCATGGTTTGATTCTCACATGGAGTAATTGGCTAGGCTTAAAATGGCCCACAAGGGCAGTTACCCTAGTACTAATCTATGAACCTGTTTAGTGTAGAAAATCCAACTCTGGTAACATCACAGCATGTTGGAACAATGAGTCCCCTAATTAATGAGAAACAGGTGGAATGGGAAGCGTCTGATCAGTTGCCACATGCAGGTTATCTAGAACCTTCAGTGGGAAATCAATATGAAAGCTCAGTAGGAGTTGCACAACCAAGGGAGGAGCAGAAAAATGGTAGCAGTCCTTACGCAGTCAATGATGTGGAATGATAGGTCAGTGAGTCTGCATATGAAAGAGCAATAGTTGATGCAAGATACAGCTGAAGAGAATATGTCCCAAGGAAGATGTTCTGGAACTTTCTGTAGAATGGCCACAGGAAACAGAAGAAGGAATATACACTCAGTTTAGAAGAAAAAGATCTAAGAGTAGAGTTATTTAATTTAATAGAGAATGATAGACATATGAAGATCAATGAAAGAAACAGATTACAGAATGTCAACAAGACCCAAAATGTTAGAAGACTGATAAAGCACCTGAGCACAGTAATCAAGGCTATTAACAGAAATTTAACAGAAGTAGATAGGCTATACCACTGTCCAGCTATCTGACAGGATATTAAGGGAAAGTAAGAGACAAAGTCAAATGCCATCAATGAAATACTGAATAGAGAAATCTATACAGCAGTCAGGACAAGAAGTGTCACTGTTAGAAGAGTATAGAAGAAGGAACAGATAAAAAAAATACTTAGAAAGAAAGGTGTGATAAAAGCAATGTGCAGTATTAGAACAGGCCAGGATTTATTGTACACTATTGCAAATAATAAACAAAAGATATCAGCATAGGCAGAAAACATAGATATGCAGATAAATATAAAGAAAAAGTACAAAACAAGCAATTTACTGACCACCCAAAAACTTTTATAGAGAACTGTGAAACAAAGCAAAAGGAATAGAAACACCACCAAAAAAGAAGAACTAGACATATTTAAGAGAAGTATTTAGTAAGACCCCATGGAACATAACAAAGGTACTGAATGGATAGAAGAAGTAAAAGAAACAGTAAGACATTCAAATGTGCAGGATGTGACAAGGGATGAAGGAACTGCAGAAATTGAAACAAAATTAAGAAAAGCTCCTAAATGGAAAACCTCAGGCCTAGATGCAGTACCTAACTACTGGCTAAAAGTATTCACATCTTTACACAAAGCTTTATCCCCGAGTAAGAACAACTTATATGCACATCCCAAACAGACATCAGCCTGGTTAACAACAGGAAAAATAATACTCCTTCTTAAGAGTGAACCTGCAAGCTATCCAAAAAACTATAGATCAATAACTTACCTTCTGATGATGCATAAACTACATAGTGGAATTAATGCTGACAGACTTTATAGTCATTTAGAAGAAAGCTCTATCATGGCAATAGAACAAAAGGGTAATAAAAGAAAGTCATGTGGAACACAGGCTCATTTGCTGTTAAATAAAGTCATAATGGAGAATTGTAAAAAGGAGAAGAATCTAAGTATGGCATGGATCAACTACAAAAAACATTTGACAGTATCCCACATTCATGGATAAAGGAGTGCTTACAGATGTATAAGATATTCCCTACATTGATCAATTACATTACAGTGGCCATGAAACAGTGACAAACCACTTTGAAACTAAACCATGATGTAGGACAAATTATTATCCCACGGAGAAAAAAATCAAAGAGGTATATTCCAGGGTGGCTCCCTGTCACTGCTACTCTTTTGTCTTGCCCTTAACCCATTAAGCTGTCTACTAAACAGATTAGTTCACGGTTACAATTTGGATCCCAAACAACAACAAAGTGTAAAGACTTCCCGCATGATTTAAAATGTATAGTTCATCAGATGAAGAGCTGAAAGCATAACTGGGAGTGGTCAAAACGTTCTCAAACAAAATAAGAATGTTGTTTGTTATTGATAAATGTGAAAAAGCAACATTTAATGCAGGAAAGTTGCAGTACCAAGAAAATATCAGTCTGGGACAGGAATGTGATATAAAGGAACTTGAGCTGGAGGCAGTGTATAAATATTTGGGGATTAATGAAGGATCAACAATAAAACATGAACAACTGTGAACCAAACCCAGTAAGGAGTATTTTAGAAGACTAAAATTAATACTGAAAACAGCCCTGACATCTAAGAATGAAGTCCAAACTATAAACTAATGTGTTCTTCCTGTTCTAACTTACAGTTCTGAGGTGAGTGACTGGCCCTAAAAGGTATTGGATCAATTGGACAGGAAAAAAGCAAAATGTTTCACACTTATCATATGATATATAAAAATCAGTGTCCAAAGGAGGTATGGGTCTCCTTAAAATGAATTGCTTGTATAGATCTGCAATTCTAGGAGTGCATACATATCTGCTGACCTCACCAGATCCAAGCATAGAGAACGTTTTGAAACATGAAGAAAACAAATCTAAGATGACTTTCCTGAATAATGTAGCAGAAGCCTATCTGAGTCAAGCAGGAATGGAAACCAAACCAGAAATAGACAGAAATCAGGCAGCAACTGAATGTGCCAAAAAAAAAGGAAAAAATTTCAGGAGAAGGATCAGAGGAAAAGGTGAGAAATGTAGAAAAGGCATATAGTTGCAAGTACAGAAAAATCCTGGAACAACCTCATGTGAATCAAGATCTGATGAAGGAATGGTTAAAGAGGGGTGAATTTAAGAATTTAAACGAAAAAATGAAAGGTTAATATTAGAAGCCCAGGATAGTGGACTAAGTACATACATGTTGGTTTACAAAGTCCATTGAACATGTGGGAGAAACAGACAAATGGAGGTATGGTAAAGCAGAACTGGAAACAGTCGAACATCGTTCATATGAAAGGCATAATAATGTGGCAAGACTGTTGCACTGGGAATTGTGCCAATATTACAATACTGAAGTAGCTTGAGAAGTATTAGAAACATGAGCCACAAAACATTATGAAGAATGATGAAGTTTATATCACATGGGATTACCCGTTACCAGCAGTTCAAAAATAAATGTGAGAAAACCAGATATAGTAGTCCATGAAAAGAAGACAAAAAGAGCATTGATCATTGAAATTGCTACTCTCAGTGATTCCAGTGTCTTTCAAAAGAGAGACACAAAGTCATAGAATACCATGGTTTGCGGGCAGAAATGAGGGCAATGTGGAAGAAGGACATCTAGACAGTTGCAATAGTAGTAGGACCAATGAGTCTCATAAAAAATACAGTCTTATTTAGATTCGTCTATATGAATTGCAGAAGGAGTCAGTTCTGGGCACATAGCTGGCGCTGTGAAGAGCACTTTTGAAAAACATCAAAGACTGAACCAATGCTAATTTCATGAACTTTAATCATATTTTGACTTAAAAATGGGGTCCATTCCTATCATGGTATTAAAATTCCAAAACACCTGGACAAATTAAACTAAGTAAAAACAAACTTCACTGACATAACCAGAAGGTATTTACTTTCTTACTGCCATCTCTCCTCTGTGCTGCCCCAGTCTTTGCTAAACTTCAAGTCTCATAATTGTCCAAACCTGAGCAATGTTATAATTAAGTAGTCCAATTTGCAGTGAACTATTACAATAGAATACACCACTGCCTAGCAATCAGATAATTAAACCTGTTAGAACTACCACATCACTCAACTAGCTGCAATACAAAGACTATTGACCAGAAAATTGTCCTGCCCTTAACTCAGTACAGCACTAGTCTCCCAATTTAATTGTACTGTCTTGAAAACTATCACTAATCACTATAACCAAATCATCTAATACTGCAGACAACTCTATATTCATAGTGTAGCTCCATATCCCACTACCATTGAAATCCATTCATATTGCAAACTCATGTAAAACACAACTAAAACTATCAAATCAATGGATGTGCTCATGTATATCTCCAGTATAAATGCCACTGTTATCTTCAGCTTGCCTTATTGTTAAACCATTTCTCTTCATTCAGAATTCTGTGCCCTGCAATCTGTTATCAATACTCATATAGTCTTACTAGCATCTCCCAGCCATACACATAGTTTTGTGACACTGCTCACCCCCCTCAATTCTATTCTTCTAATATAAACCTATGATAGCAATTTATACAAAATTATCTATGAACCTGCTTTATACCCCACCTCTTAACTACAGTATCAACATTTTCTATCATACCTAGTTCCTTTCCACAGATCTATTTCTTTGAATTTCTAAGCACTAATCAGTTGATCTAGTATTTGTTTGACAAACCCACTAACACACATCTTCAAATGTTCAGTGTTCCACATCTACTAATGCAAAAACATATTTCATACTGTAATAGCTGCCTTTATTTCATACAAATGTACCCCCAGTTTCTGCAAGCCTTGCATGGCATGTAGGATTAGTGCAGGAGCTCCAGCAGGCAATATGTCTGCCATGCGATCCAGGGGCGTGCACGAGAGCTCCTGCACTAGTCTTGCACGGACTCAGCCCCTGTATGTAAATTACCCCATTTTCAGGAGAAATCCATGCAAATGAGGTGGATTTGTGATCCAGGAAGCTGGAAATCGGCCGTGCAGGACTAGTGTAATCTGCAGAAATGTACTCCGCCAGTAACGGAGTACATTACTGCAAATTACAAAATGGAGCCATGACAGCTCCAAATAAAGACTGGATATCATGTAGAAAGCATGCTAATTTATTTATTTATTTATTTGCAGTTGGTTTACCAGGATAGTCCATTGGGCCTAGAAGAACCCATTTGCAATGGGGTCCTGGGGAGAAAAGCTCAAAAACAAAACAATAATTACAAACAAAACAATAATTACAAACAAAATTACAATCAAAGCTCTTGTTACAGTATGTACAAAAGTACTAGTAGAAACATTGCATTTAAACATACAGTTTCTAAAGCAAAAATGACAATGAAAGTTTTGGTTATACTAATTACAGATAAAATATTTCATTTAACAGAGACAATTTCTGCAATAAACAGTGTCATCGTTGTGAATCTAGAGTAGTTGTTTATGCATGGACTGATTCCTGCCAAAACCATGTATGGTTAGTATGTTGATGTTCATGGATGCACTGCAACAACTTTCATATGTCTGATGAATGAGTACGCAGAGTAGGTAGAAGTAGGATGGGAGATGAGCAGTTGGGATTCAGATCAGGATGTATCACAACTTACCCAATGTTTGCAGTTAGATAGTTAAGAGGAATCTAGAGATGAGAAGAGTCCAAGTGACTGTTCTTATATTTGAAGAAATCTTATGACAAGGTTCCAAGGACATGTTTTGGGCAGTCCTGTGGTGGTTTGAAGTCCAAAAAACAGAAGATAAGATTAGTGCAAACTATGTACAGGGGACCCAAATACTGAAGTATGAACAGTGTTCAGTCTAACTAAGGGGTTCCCTGTGGGATTGGGTAATGGCCAAGTATAAAGCCACTGGCATGGAAAATATTTGAAAAAAAAAAAAAAAGTCAACTTTTATTTTTTTTTTTAGCTGATCTCGGGGGTCTATATTGCAACATCGAACACTTAAAACAGCGAACAATGTTATATCGACACATTTTCAGCGAAAGCTGAAAATGTTGAATCCGAAGAACAGCGATTTCTTTCCTAGGGAAAGAAATCGCTGTTTCAACCCCCACAAAAAAAAACATATTACACACTTCCAAACACATACACACATACCCAATCCTAATAATACCCCCCCAAAAACCAGTAAACAACTAAATACACATATGCACATAACCCAAACATACATTTAACGAAAAAAAAACAATAAACATTTTAAACCATATGCACTTGCCTTAACCTGCACCCTAACCCTAAGGTCAGTAACTCTCGCACATTTACATAAACAGCTCCAAACACATACACACTTACCTTAACCCTAACTCTACCTCCCAAAACAAAAGTAAAAAACTGAAAACACATACACACGTAACTCATCCATACATTTAACATAAAATATAAGACAATAAACACTTTCATACATATGCACTTACCTTAACCCGCACCCTAACCCTAAGGTCAGTAACTGTTGCACAATCACGCTCGGGAGCTATACCGGACAAGGGACCACACTGCACTTCAGAACATGGCAAAACAGTGAAGCGGTCAAGCAACTTCTTTCCCAGGGAAAAATTTCGCTGAACAGCCACTTTGCTGTTTTGCCTGTTCGCTCTACATGTGCCGATGAAAACACATTCGACATAATGCGTTTTTGTTGAACTCATAGGAACCCGATCTCGGCTGTTTAAGTGTAGGGCAGCGGCGCACAAACGGGATCGGGGGAAAATAAGAAAATAAACCTACAATAAGCATTCTAACTAAAATTACTATTCTGCCATTATACCCAATGGCAAGCAGAAGACAACATGGCCAGTGAATAGTGGTTCCTAAGGAGGGAGGCTCAGTGTGGGACATGTAACTATGCATTAGCAGGCAATCCTATGGAAATGAGGGGAATGATAGTGAATCCCAGATTTCCCCTGCATGCTAGGCAGCTCCCAACAGTGTAAGAGCAGGAATAGCTTGATGCAAGCCTAGCAGTTAGCTGACATCATAGGGGTGTGTGTCACAGGCATACTGTAAGTGGATTGGAGTTCTGTGGCTCGGGTTTACTCCTAGCTTAGCACAGCTAAACAAAGGGGTATGTCTGAGGCTGCCTAGCACTCTTTACATTGCCTAAGTGGGTGTGCGTGCCGCGCACCGAGTTTTAAAGGAAAAAAAAAATAAACCAGGAAATAGCAGTTCTATGCACATTTGAGTACTGTGTTTGCACAGCGCGCCCCCGGGCTTAAACAGGAAGGCAATGGGAAGGGAAAACAGCAGTAGGAAGGTAATCTAGGAGAACTAGCATAGCTGGCAGGTGAAATGTATCAGAATCAGCCAATTACACAGGCAACAGACCAGCCCAGCCCAACCCAGAACACTACTAAAATCCATGCAAACACCTTTCCCTCTGGTTTTTCCCATACTCTACACCAGCGGTGTATACAAGTGGGGGACGTTTTAACAAACAAAACAACAAAATGATAGGGGCTGCAATAGCTATCATACAACAACATGTGGAAAAGGCTGAGGGTGGTGAGGATGTGAATGCTGTCGACCAACCCATAGTGAGGAGATAGAGAAGAGTGTACAGACCCAGAGTAACCTACCAGGGGCTACATGAACTGGCGATAGTGGAGCGCTATAGGGAGGACAGGGACCTCTTACAGCAAATTGTTGAGCTGTACCAACCACTCCTGACACACCGAACTAACAGAAGGGAACCCATCCCAGTAGATACCAAGGTATGTGTAGGCCTAAGAATTCTAACTACAGGTACCTTCCAAAGGCGAACTGGGGATATGATGGAGATCTCACAGGCATCAGCATCCAGGGTACTCCACCAGTTCCTGGATGCCATGTCAGCACATGCCAGTGAGGACGTATATTTCCCCCAACACCTGTGAGGCGTTGGCCAGCAATATGCAACTGTTCCACCAAATAGCAGAATACCCTGAGGTAGTGGGTGCTATAGACTGTACGCACATACACATCAAAGCACCACTCGGTGAACGGGGTAGGGTCTACATCAACCACAAGGGCTTCCCCTCCATCAACTGCCAGGTTGTGTGCGATGCCCAGGGCATAATAATGAATTTGTGTGCTGGCTGCCCTGGAAGCTATCACGATTTCCACATCTGGCATCTGCACAGCTGTACCAGAGATTTGCCATTGGGGACATCCCTTATGGTCACCTAGCAGGGGATGCTGGTTATGCACTGGAACCGTGGCTGATGACACCCATCAGAAATGCACACACACCTGAACAAGAACTCCATAATGAGGCAAATGCACAGACAAGAATTATAATAGAGCATGTGTTTGGGATGCTCAGGTCATGGTTCTGGTGCCTGGACACATCCAGTGGAGCCTTGCAGTACACACCAGCTACATGTACCCAAATTGTCATCGTATGTGCCATGTTACACAATATGATCCTGCAGAAACAGCTGCAGCAGGAACAGCACAGGGCAGGGCCACACAGCCCCCCACCATTGCCAAGGCCTGCATAGACACAGAGTGACTTGGAGAAGAAACAACCTGAGCCTGCCCCAGTAGGCAGATGGAGGCGTGCCCAGTATGCCCTGGTCTTGGCAAAGAGGCAAAGCATAGCACATGCCCTGACACAGTAGGGACCCAGGGAATGACACCTCTCTCTGACTCTCACATACAGTAAAAGGGATGCCAAACATAACACTACCTGTGCTCAATCATGTATAGGGAGTGTACTATGTGCATCCAACATAGGCAGCCTTCCAGCACCATCCTAGATACTGGCACACCCACAAGGTAAGTCAATCAATCTACCAATTTCTGAATGGAGTAGAATGTGGCGTTACCTGTATCTATGGTATCGATGTGAGCATGCAAGGGAATGGGGTGGCTGAATGGTATGCCAGCAGATAGTAGACACCCATAATGGCACCATGAGATCTGTAACAGATACTGGAGTCACCACAGTAGCCAGTACTACACAGGGCAACAAACCCCACTGCAGGAAATGAGCTGGGCGACATGTGTGTCCATATAACTTACACATGCCAGCCGGGAGCTTCACATACCCAACAATAGTCTCAGCCAGCAGGACAGGTGTAGACAAACGCAAACAGAGGCTGTACTATGGCCTCTGAATGATGCCTATGGGTAACCTCCCCCCCAGGCCTACACAAACAGACTACAGCAGGTCAGGCAGTGGGATGTTAGTTCTGAAGTGTAGGAAGTCAGACACTAATATGTAGGTCAACCAAAGCTAAGACCTGTAGTACACTGATATGCCTCTAGTCAGCATTATAGGTTAGAATACAGAATGAAATGGAGTACCTGACATACCAGTACAGTCACAGTATACCAGGTGTGCCCCCCCATCCTATGCAGAAATGTAGAAACAGTCAGGTGTGCCCTCCCCAATCCTGTGTAGAAATGTAGAAACAGTCATGTGTGTCCACCCCAATCATGTGTAGAAATGCAGAAACAGTCAGTTGTGTCCCCCCACAATCCTATGTAGAAATGTAGTAACAGTCGGGTGTGCCCTCCCACTCCTATGTAGAGATATAGAAACAGTTAGGTGTGCCCCTTCCCTCAATCCAGCATACAAATGTAGTAACAATCAGATGTGCCACCCCAATCCTGTGTAGAAATCTAGAAACAGTCAGGTGTGTTCCCCCACAAACCTATGTAGAAATGTAGTAACAGCCAGGTGTGCCCCCCCCACTCCTATGTAGACATGTAGAAACAGTCAGGTGTGCCCCTTCCCCCAATCCAGCGTACAAATGTAGTAACAGTCAGGTGTGCCCTCTCCCAACCACTGTGTAGAAATGTAGAAACAGACAGGTTTGCCCCCTTCTCCAATCCTGCGTAGACATGTAGTAACAGTCAGGTGGGTCCCCCTCTCCCAGTCCTGTGTTGGAATGTACACGCAGTCAGGTGTGCTCCTCCCAACTCAACCTAGACCTGTAGTAAGGGTCAGGTGTGCCCCCCAAACCTATTTAGAAAAACGGTCTGGTGTGCCACCCCAATCTGATGTACACACATTGTAACAGTCATGTGTGCTACCCTACAACCCTATGTAGAAATGTAGTAGCATGTATGTGTAGGTATAAAACCAGTGGAGCACAGATGCCCAGAGGTGGCCAAGGTAACAGGATAGGTTGTAGCATTTGCCCAATATGCAGGTCTGTGTGTGTGTTAGGTTGGTGTGTGTTTCATATTGTGTGAGAGTGGTCAGTATGTATGCATGTTGAGGGAAGACCTGGTGGCCATTGCCCACTACTGCTGAAGACAGGGACAAGCCCTCACAACTGCAGTGCCAAAGACAATTCCCACCAGTATAACAGATGCTAGCAGTAAGCCATTGTAAATGTAAGATGGTAATATGTGTCACCATCTGAAAGACTGACATGGCATGTCTGTTGGGCTAGATATACAAACAGTACACAGGGGAAAGTACCCCAGACATACAGTATATATTGTGTCACTGTGAAATGGAGACACCCTTGGAAATGTACATACAGGTATGCATCACATTCACTGGTTCTGTAGTAGTGGATACAGGTGATGTCTGCTCGAACACTTGCAGATCACAAAGGAGGTAGGATTGATGTATTGGGAAACAGCTGATGTACCTGCACATGCCAGCATAACTGGAATGCGCCATGCATATCTGTGTTTCAGATGCAAGTAGTGTCCATAACACACATGCACCCAGCTTATACAAACACCACCCACAGGTACCTCTCTGGTCATATCCCTGCTGTGGGGAATGTGTACAATATGCTCCACCTGTATATGGCAATAGTTGAAGAATGCAGCCTGCAGTGCATCTGTCCCGTACAGGTGTGCCCCTAGCTGTAGGTAGCACCCTGCCACTATCCAAGCCACCTGATAAAGACTGACAGAAGGTATTGGCATGAACACCTATCACACCTACCCTGTCACCCCAGGGGAATATACTGTAAGGTGGTCTGAGACTGTAGGACTGACAGAATGCAATGGCCTGTCACATCTGGCCAGCAGCAACATCTAATGGCCCACAGGCCCCTGCCAAAGACCTGTGTCTCACATGTACTGCCAATGCATGTTATGTCATGGACACCCAAATAACAAGATAACATACTCAACATAAGCCATTTGCAAGGCCATGTGGACAAACCGCAGTAACATGTCCATCATGTCCCACTGCATGAACTGTGGACCAACACTAACACACACCTGTGATGGGTGATACCTTTAGGGAAAGTATCAGAGAATGTATGCATAATGTATAGAAGAGGTTAGAATAACAGAGGGGGGGTGGGATCATGGCAGCATGTAATGTGCAGAGTCTGACACCAAGCTGTGGGCACATACTGTTCCTGGCTGCAAACACATAAATGGGTGGCTACACACCTGCCCATACACCACCATAGGGGTAATGTCTTGACCCATGGCCCCTGCCTCTGTGTAACCTGTGCGAATCTGTACAACTGTGAGGCATTGCCACAGCGAGATAATGCCACACTGTCATACTGAGGGATGTACAAGTATGGGATCCTCTGCCAGCACTGTACCAAGGTGCTGAACTGGATACACAAACCCAGAAACAAGTGTCTGCAGCTCCCCCTCCAGAATGGCATAACTTCCCATGAATACTGCCCACAATACCAGACACAGCTGCAGTCACGCTTGTCCCGCAAGACATCACTGTGAGCAAGAATGTCCACCTGACAGTACATGAGGACAGAAAACATCACAGTGTATAACAGTACACATGTCTGAATATCCCTGCTAACAGCAGTACCATGCAGCTGAAGCAACACAGACACAATCACCTACAGTACACACTATCCCCTGCACAGTTTGTCCCCATATTGCCAAATGATCAACGGATACCCTGCAGAAACATTTGCTACCTGTAGGTGTGCAACACAAAGGTCTGCACTGGAGTACAAACTATCTGGAATTGATCCACATATTCAATACAGAAGGGCATACTGGGCATGCTCACACACAGAGAAGTTAAGGCAATGTCAGACAACAACATATTGAAAGGTCATACTGGGCATGCTCACACACTTAAACAAATGAAGCCCATGTCTGTAAACAACAGTGGACCATACATATCTGGCATTTGCATATGTTAGTGCATACACTCCTCAGTATGTACCAGTCATGCCTTGCACACACAGTGGATAGGAATACAGACACATATCCAAGAAAAGCACACTATAATAAGCCAAAAGTAGATGTACATAGATGTGTGGAAGAGAGTGACTGTGACAAGGAGCCATCCATTATGAGGCCTTTCCCATCCAGCACACAGCCAAATGGCTACAACCACATGAGGTGTAACTGTCACTCACTGTAGACATTAGCCACCGGTATCTGTCAGCATTGCAGACTATGTGGTGCAAATGCTAGCTGTGCAACATGACTGTACAAGGAAGTAGTCATCTAGCTGCTGTATACATGAACCTGTGGAATATAACCCTGCGTGTGCCTGCATGTGGTGTGTCAACCTCTAGATGAATGGGTTATGGCCCATGCACACACACTGCCCTCCCCATAGTCCTACTATGACAAGCCTGCTGAGGTCATCCACTTTGAAATACACCTTTGGGAAAGGTGTAGCCCAGTAATCTCCATGGGTGCATCCTATAAATGCGTACTGCAGTAGTATGCTATACTAGTTAGGTAGGAGTTCTAATCCCAGACATGGCAACTGTGTGTGTGTGTGTGTGTGTGTGTGTGTGTGTGTGTGTGTGTGTGTGTGTGTGTGTGTGTGTGTGTGTGTGTGTGTGTGCGTGTGTGTGTGTGTGTGTCTGTCTGTGTAGGGAGCAATGCATTTTAGGGTAGTCACATGCACTATAATTCAAATGCCCTACTTTGGCAAGGCTGCTGATGTCATTCACTGTGAAATACACCTTTGGGAAAGGTGTAGCCCAGTAACTACTGTGGCACATCCCATAACTGCATACTGCTGTAGTGTGATAAACTAGTTAGGTATGAGTTCTAATCCCAGGCATGGCAATTTTGTGTGTGTGTGTGTGTGTGTGTGTGTGTGTGTGTGTGTGTGTGTGTGTGTGTGTGTGTGTGTGTGTGTGTGTAGACAGCAATGCTTTTTAGGCTAGTCAAACTCACTACAATTCAAATGCTTTACTTTGGCAAGGCCGCTGATGTCATTCACTGTGAAATACATCTTTTGGAAAGCTGTAGCCCGGTAATTTCCATGGTGCATCCCATAACTGTGTACCGCTATAGTGTGATAAACTAGTTAGGTAGGAGATCTAATTCCAGACATGGCAACTGCGTGTGCGTGTTTGTGTGTGTGTGTGTCTCTGTGTAGAGAGCAATGCTTTTTAGGCTAGTCACACGCACTACAATTCCAATGCCCTACTTTGGCAATCCTGCTGATGTAATTCACTGTGAAATACACCTTTGGGGAAGTAGTACTCTAGTCATCTATGTTGTGCGTCTTATAACTGCGTAGTGCTGTAGTGTAATAAACTAGTTAGGTAGGAGTTCTAATCCCAGACATGACAGGTGTGTGTGTGTGTGTGTGTGTGTGTGTGTGTGTGTGTGTGTGTGTGTGTGTGTGTGTGTGTGTGTGTGTGTGTCTGTGTTTGTCATTTCTATCCTGTGTGGAGGTGGTTGTGAATGTGAGCAATATCCTTATATGGTGGCCCTAGTATATATTACATTGTCTACAGTAAGGGATAACAGATGTGAAATAGCTGAAAGGCTTGGGTGCAAATCCATACCCCTACATGTGACATCAAGGCCAGGCAAACAAAATTAGCAACCCTTGTATTTCTCAGAGATCACTCTCAACCCATGTCTCATATACACACACTTGCCTAGGTAACAGCCGCTATGTTGGTAGTACCCTGCATATTGCCCCCTGATAGTAACCATGGTGTGATTGCAGTGGGCTACAGAGGGCATGAAACCCTATCCATCAGTCCAATAGGCACATACACGCCGACAGTGCACATTCCCTATGTTCCCCACTGGACACCTACAACACCTGTGGTGTCATCAAAGGTGACCCACAAAGGACATACCATGCCTGAAAAACATGCTCTGTATGGACAGATGCCACTGACACAAGGGAATACTGGTATCATGCTATCAATGTAGGTGCAGGGTCAACCTGCTGTCCATTAACAGTTCCCGCCACATGAGGCCAGGACTGGCACATCTGATTATAGCAATCTGTGTACACAACATGGGCCAGACACCCCAGGTACAGTTCCACATGTCATTGTACATGCATGTGGGAGGTGTGCACATACCAGACACCATCCATGTCATGAACTAAGGAACACATACATGGCAGGCATTGACCACATGCAATAGTTACCCAGGTGACTGGATGGTGAATGCAATACCCACCTGTGTGGGCAAACACAAAGATGCACCCCTGGGCCACACTGAAGACCATTGTCATGTGGCCTGCTGCCAAGGTATACCCATCACCTAGCCTTGTGTAGCCGCCTGGCACAGTTGACCGCTACACACCCGTGAAGTAATGCACCCATGCATGTCAGTACAGGCACCCTGTGTCTGTGTGTGTGTTGTATGATGCCTATGAGCGCATTCACACTCACTACAACCCCCATTGGCATACTGAAGCATGCTGTCTGATGTCAGACACCTCCACATACCCTTTGCCCATATAACCTCTGTATGACCCCTGTGGTGCATGTGATACCTACACAGTACTGTGTTGTGGCAATCTCACTAGTGATGGGTTGTATTCCTGGCCCTGCCAAGTGTGTCAATGTGTGTGCATCCCTGTGAGAGTGTGGCTGTGTAGATGCTGACACCTGTTCATGTGGACAGGCATGTGTACTACACATACCGTATAGCTAGCATATCACTTTGCAGATGTCATTCACCATCACATATACATTTGGAGGGCTCCTCAACATGTAACCTATGTGGCGCATCCAATAACTGCATAGACATGTGATAGCACTTCATAGTCATCCAGGGTTTGATACCCTGTAATGGTAGGAGTGAGACACAAACATGTTTAAGTTTTACTCTCTCAACCATCCCTGACTTATCTTTACCTCCGTCTGCCTCTCTCACTTCCTCTCTGCTGGATGTGGAGACTTACACCTGTTTGCTTAGGCAGCAGCATGTGTATTTTAAGTGATGCTCATGATCAGCTGATGACCTCTGCACGAATTGCAGCCCTCCTCTAGCTGATTGCATGTGGAACAGCTGTGTTAACATTCCCATAGCCAGCTGCATGGACACACACTCCAATATCTAGGAACATAATGTTGGTGTTGGTCCTTTTTTTTCACTGTGAGCAGCAACTCGATCTGTTTGGCAAACAGCATCACAGATGGATTAGGGATTTACCTCTAACAACATACGCTATGGAAACAGGTCAACACACAGGAGGGGGATGTGCCTGACCTGACTACAGACTGTAAGCGCTGCTATACTGCATTTGGAGTAATGTTGGTTTAACAGGGTGTGTGTGGATATGACTGTCCTACATGTTTTAATACCTGTCATGTCAGTGCTATGTTTATGAGGAAACCCCCATCTGTAGGGTCATCTGCAGACTGGGCAGTGTGTGGTGTCTTTTGTTTCATGTGTTATCCACAGAGCACCTATCTGTGAACTGCAGAAGGTAGTGTGAGGATTGCAGGCTGTAGATGGTGATAGCTGTGAAGTTACTGACTTCATATCCCTCATAGGACATATGTTGCAACAAACCCTGTTACAACAGTAAATGTATGAGGTTGTCACTGCAACATGTCAATATTGGCCCTGTGTTTGTGCCTACAGGCACAACTCTGTCAACTTCTGTACATATGTCATGCAGTAGGAGGTGCATATGTGCTGTACACCATATTTAGTGACATCATATCTGATAACAAGCCAGTGAGATATCAGAATGCTACACATGTTATGTATAGTAGGGGTTATATGTGATGACATAACCTGAACATTCTGTGGTCGTGTATGCAATATTGAGGTCTGTGTACTTATGGTGATTGCTGACAGTGTGTGTAATTTTAATATGTACCTTGGCCTGTGTACAGACTGTGGTAGATGTCATTGTTCTTGGTTCTGTTCTATCTGATGTTATATGCTGCTCCACTCTATGTCACCCTATTGGTGTACATGTTTGTAGGGCCAAACGCACACATGTTCCATACCACAGACAGGCATCTGACCACATGGTGTAGCAGCCCAGTATATGTAGGGTTAGTGCGTGAGTGGCACATATGAGGATGGTGTTGAACAGATAGTCCATATACTTTAATATTATGCTAGCTTACCATATGTGGCTGTGGCTGTGTTCACACTGGTTGTGGTTATGCACTTTCACACAGGTGTCTGTTACTCTGTGCTGTGACATGCCTGTAGAGCCTGCTATATATGCAGGTACATGTGCATTCCCCCATAGGTAATGTAGGCCAGTATTGAGCCAGTCTGCCTGTAGCCTGAACAGTGCTTTGGTACATGCCTAACAGCTTGGTGTACTTACTCAGTGAGATGTCATGTCCATATACTTGCCAGATGTACTGCTGATATGGTTGGGAGGGTGGCCTAATGATTAAGGTGTTTGCCTTACAAACACAAGGTGCAGGGTTTGAGTCTCACAAGGGATAATTGGCTAGGCTTACAATGGCTCACAAGAGCAGTTAGCCTAGTACTAACATATGAACCTATAAACCTATGAAGCCACGATAACAGTCATGTATGTTGACTAAGCAGTGGGATGCTGTACAGATGTATGTCAATAACTAGTGGGTAGTATGTGGCTATGGCACTTCTGTACCAGCGGTTACTCTGTGTCAGGACAGACAGGGTTGTGTGAATACATAACCTATTGGGACAAATGTATACCAGTAGTTAAGTGTTATACCCATCTACATGGCTGTTAACATCCACATTGTCAGGTTGGTCCACATGTCTTGCACTAAGGGGTTCTGTGTATACCTTCGGACTGCCCAGAGTGTGTCAGGCTGTCCACATATATTGGCCATATCTCTGCTGTAGTCCACAGGAGCATTACTGTGCTAGCAGTGGTACTGTACTATGATGTCCTTAGGATGTCTGTCAGTAGCCAATGGCACACATGTTAAAAGCAGATGTGACCTCTCACACACACCATGCCTGCGAAGACAATCCCTATTACAGTAGCAACAGTCTATCAAATATACCTGCAATACATACCTGACATCTCCTTGCACTACGACATTGGGACTATAGGGGCTGAGGTAGGGCTCCATTCCATGTTCAGGACATATGGTGAACATATATGTGTTTGGCTGTGGAGAGGGATACCTATTCGTACAAGACGTATGTTGTTTGGGCTCTCTCAACCCCATTAATGGTGCATGTGGACATATATGTTTTTATGTTCCCATTTTTATCTACAGATGTATGTCTGTATATACCAATATATATATATATATATATATATATATATATATATATATATATATATATACTTACATATATATTAATTGTTTTATATATATATATATATATATATATATATATATATATATATATATATATATATATATACATATAGATGTAGGCATATGTATCTATAGATGTATGCATATGTATGTATATATGTTTATGTATATATATATATATATATATATATATATATATATATATATATATATATATCTACATATATAGATATGTTATATCTGTTTAGATATTAATATATATACATACACATACATCTACATGTTGAATACATTCCCTGTACTGTTGAATGCCTGGGCTGAATGATATGTTTGTGAAAACATCAGGGTTATGCATGGCTGACATGGCTTAGTGGTAAATCACTTTGGCTATGGTGTTCAGGGTCCTGAGTTTGAGGCTGTTTATTTTGTTGCTGGCAGAACAAGGGCCATTGGATACAGAGGGATTAAGGCACTTTTGAGCAGTTGTAAGCGGGTTTGCGCAGAGTTAAGCATTACTAACTTCCGGTTACAGTTTCTTATACTCAGCTTTTCAATTGCTTAACCTGTGTAGGCATTGCTTACCTCTGTGCAAACAGGCTTAAACCCGCTTACTGCTGCTTCAATGTGCTTACTCCCACTTACCCCTGCGCTAATTTCTTTAAAAGAAAATAAAAAAGGGTTGATAGGAAAGTGGTGAAAAAGGGGCACAAAGAGGGAAAGATAGTACAGAAAATAGCTAGAGATGTGCAGGAAGGGTGTAGGGAAGGTCCATAGCTGCCCATTTCTTCTACAGCAACAGCTGTGCATATATACTGACTTTGGAGGTAGATTTGGACACTCAAACCCCTGAGAGAGGGGTGAGGACAACAATAATATGTTGTGATGCCAATTAGACCAGACTACATGTGTCCAGTGGACACATGTGTGAAATGGACAGCTATGTATGGGGTGATATTTTTTGGGGGGAACAAATTGCCTTTTTTCTTATTCAGGTGAGAGTGGGATGTTCAGGAGGGATAGTAGGTATATTTAGGGAGGTAGTTTGAGTAGGTTAACAGACAAGACAAACAAGACAAATACAAGGGCAGTATATGACACATGTGGGGGGTACACACCTTGATGGGGAGGGGTGCTGGCACATTGGAAGCCCATGAACCCCCTAGTGGAAACAGTGGGACTGAGATCCCCACCCATGGGCAGTCACCACTGCACCTTCACAGCCCCGAAGGTGGCTGTGCTGGTGGTAAAGTCACAGAGCCAGGCCAACCCTCTAGTTGTGACACATGGCCTTCAAACTGATGTAGCAGATCTCCAACCTCCCTGTGGAGCTCGCTACGTGCCACAACCCAGACCTGGTGACGGGTGACAGGTTCTTGTTCGTGCCCACTCTCTTAGGGGGGATGGACCCCATCCCCTGAGGTGGTTCCACCCAAAGGTGATGCAGAACCAACGGACAAGGAGTTCCTGGGTTGGGCCCCAGACGTGTTGGTGCCTGGTGCCACGGCCAGCTGAGGTGGGACAGGTGGGTCCACTGGGACCAGCCTTCCCAAACGTGCTATAATGTTTACATTATATCATCATATGTGGGTTAGTAATAGTCAACACATTCCAGGGTTAGGTATAACAGCATGCATAGATATTCCCATTAACCCAGACACCAGATACGGAACAGTTGCATAACAAATGGAACACATGCATATATGGGACCACAGTGGTAATAACAACAACATACAGGTACATTGATGGCACCCTGCCAACAATGTTGGAATATTTCAATATAGCACATGCATGGAAACAGATTTAAATAATTATCAACCAAGAGGGCATAATCAGAACAGTGAGGTCATTATATACTAGTTGAGGTGTGTATGTAGTTTATTGTTGGAGATATGGTGGGGGGAGAGAAAGATGTCAATTAACAACTAGTATTTTCCTGTAGTCCACATTACTTTCCTAGTCAGTGCTGTTATCTGTACCTTACAAGTATTACTACACTACCCTATAGCCTTAGTTTGGACAGTGATATGGCTGTCGTCATCGTTACACATGAACTGGTTTTACCTGCAGCATACACCTCTTACCTGGTATACCTGTGGAGGAAGTGTTTGTTAACACTAACTAACTAACTGTTTCTACACATACTCACAGATTCCATTTTGATGTTGTGCACATATCTGTCCATCTCTTTCTGCACAGACACTGGCCATGTCTTGACCACATGCAGGTGAACCGGGATATATCTAGACTATTGCCCTCTTCAACCTTTAGTGACTTACCACACTCTTATACAGGCTTTCCTACATAGTTATATTAGACAGTAATATCTAATGGTTCTTGGGAAGGTGGGAGTTTTGGAAGCTGTATGGAGTTGTCATTCATTACACATTTTACCTTCCATTTGTAGCCATGATTCCTGTGTACATATACTGTATTGGACACATGTGCTTATCTGGGGACTTTGCAACATTATGACACTGACATCTCACATGTGCATTTAATGCAGTACTCCAGTTCACAAATATATGTTATTCAGTGGTTTATGTGACTAAAATATTGGTTATAATGTGACTTGCCATGGAAAACGGAATGGGCTGCAGTGGGACTCAAACCAGGAATGCTTCCTCATAAGGCGAATGCTCTTCCCACTACACTATTGCTATATTGATTCATTTGCATATATCTTCCTTGTTATCCTCTTCAGCCATTTAAGCTGCATTAACCATAGCTAAGCGATGGGCACACCCACGCACTTATGGTTAGCTGTAATCGGATTCTTAAAAAAAAAAAAAAAAAAAAAAGAAAAGTTTGTTTATTTGATTTGTATTTACTATTGCTGTTGTACACATGGGGGAATGTTGCTGGGGATATGCGGACACCTATGAGCAGTCTCGCTCATTCCTTTGGCCTTTCTGCAGTTCTTCATTGTGGAGGCATATATAGTCTAAGAGCTCTGCTCTCAGACACCCCCCCTGCACTCTTACATGCTCCGTATAAGATTAGGAGCTCAGGCAGCATGCCTTCATTAATATGCATGGTGCGCTGCCGTTCTGCTCCTAAACGGCTGCTTCTGTGCAGGACTAAGCTAGTCCTGCATGGAAGAATAGTAAATCTGGGGGGTAATCTAATTAGCAAATGAATGTGCAATTTTTAATGGTATTACTTATTGTTAGTTTACGTATATTACTAGATGTCTGTTTAAAAATGTTTACAATATGCTGGAGTTTTTCTCTATAGGCATCTGCTGAAAAACATTTTTTTGACTAAACTGTGCCAGAAAAAACTGATGAAGGAAAGCAAAATGAATTAGATAAATAAAAAAATAATCTCCACACTTCCCATGCAAGGAGAGATCCCTTGAATCTCCTATTTAAAATGACTACCTTTAAGGCTAATGCATGTCAGGGAAAAGTGATGCAGTGACTTTGCTGCTTCAGCCGTTCACACAACTAGCAATAATTGTGTGCATATCATGTTACTATTCTATGAAACTGTCTACCTCCAAGTATATATCTGCTGTGTCTGTGTTTACTACTGTCTGTGTCTTTTGTGCTTATTTCTTTACAGTTGTATTTCAGGATTCATTTTTTGTACGTTCACCAGTTTTGATATATGCTCTCAGGTTATTCCTTTTTTGGGAGACATATTATACATTTTCCATTCAATCTTCATTGACTTCACCCTTCTGATTTTTGTGTAATTTTAGTTTTATTGCAAGCATATCTAGTTTTTATGTCTGGAGTCTGACAATAAAAAATAATTTCAAGTTAGAAACCTTCCTTATGTATATCGTGCACTATTTCAAATGCCACCTGTAACCAGCTGTATGCTGATTACATCTCCTGTAACCGTAGAAGAACAACGTGAGACAGGTGAAGTTTATCACTTATTTTTCTATACTGTTTTGAATATTATTGTTCTATAGACAGAGTTAAGAAAAACAACTGCTGCATAAGAAACCTAACAAACTGTTTGTCTCTGACAATGTCAAAAATGCAATGGTCTCCTTTGTTCCTGAAGCATAAGTGTGAATAACTTATACGTAGACATCAGAAATCAAAAGGATCAAGCTCACAGCCACAGAAACATTATCATGAATATCTTTGATGTGGTTCATGGGCTTATGTGTTCAGTTTCAGTTGTCAAATTCACAACTTACTGGACTTCAAGAAGCATTACTATCTACTTGTATTATTTATTATAGACTAGCATCCTTTTGACATTTTTTTTTCCATCAAGAGTGTTTTTAAATTAATTTATTGATTTATTTAATATAATTATAAAGAGAGCATTATTCCAAAATCTTGAGATATACTGTGAAATGATGCTATTTACTTTTTTGATATTATTTATTCTTAGAAATAGATCTCTAATCTGATGTTACCTCCCTCAGCAGTATTGTCAATGGACAAAGTCTGAAGTAGATGTGTATCAGATATTGCCCTGTGGATCAAACAGAAATCAGTTCTAAATGTTCTATAAGAAATGAAATACCATGCTGAAATTTATCAGAGTAGGTCAAATTTCCTTTTCTTCATAGTAATCATATTTTTTCAAAATATTACAACTGGCTTGTACAAAGACAACAAAAGGGTGTAGTATCTGGTAGTGGGTTAATCAGTTAACAATACAGTGGGATAATGATTTCTCTGATGTGACAAGACATGCCTTTCAGAATTATATACACTACAGAATGGATCTATCTGATCTTGGCAGATACACAGTGGTGGTGAAAGTTTGAATTGTCTTCTCTTGCTACTGGATCACATTAAAGGAGAGGTCTTACCACTTTGGGTATATATGTATATATATATATATATATATATATATATATATATATATATATATATATATAGATATATGTATGTATATATATATATATTTTTTTTTTGTAGACTGTCCTGGAAAACTTCAGCATGTTATACCGAAGTAATTATGGTACCTGTTTGCAACTCCTTGCATATTTCATTTTCATGAGTGCCATTCATAATTTCAAATCTGAAAAGAATGGTCTAAACAAAAGGGGAAACAATATGGAGACTTGTGGGACACCATTAATAACCCTCCTTTGATGGATAGGTAATCACCCACCCAAACCTCTTGTAGCCTGTTGCTTAACCAGTGTTTCTCTCATTGAAATACATATCGATTGATATTTAATACAGTTATTTCTTATAATTCCCTTATGGAGAGTAATGTTGAAGGATCTACTAAGAATCAAATAAACAGCATGCATTGCTGGTCAAGTGCAGCTAAAATCTCTTCAAAAAGTACCACAAGACCCAAAAGTCAAGCTTCATCTTTAACAAAGCCATAACACTTTATAACTATTGAAACTGGGTCCTTTGTCATTTGAATAAGCTCTTTTGTATCTCTCTCTCCATGATTGTACATTAACTGATGGTTAGGCTAATATGTTTAGAATTGTTTTGGCAAAGTGTAATCTTCTTAGGTATTAGTACCACCATATCTGGGCGCAATAAATCAGGAATGTGTCCAAATAATAACAATTTACTTAATATGATAGATAAGGGTTTGCCTGGGTCTTCCTTGACTATATATATATATATATATATATATATATATATATATATATATATATATATAGTTGCACCATATGTAGCTTGAATATTTGTTTGTAAAAGGTCTGCATTTATGAATATAGATGTTAGTGGTATAATACAACTCACTGTTGGCATCCCAAGCAGATTTATTTAGGTCTTAGGGGGCAGTATTTCAGTTTGTTTTCAAACATATATCCTTTAAAACTTTATAGTTTCTCATGGAACAGTCTAGGAAAGGTGATTTATTTCTGAGTTAAAGATTCAGAATATACAGCTGTTGGGCAGTAAGTTCTGCAACTAATGCTACCCTGTAGAAACATACAAAAAACCTATACTTTGATAGAAAAGACCGCTTTGCTGTGTCAGTCTATAACCTACTGTTCCACTAAATAATCTGTTTCCTCTTATATTGTCATAGTTACTACTATCTTCACATAATTCTGAAATGCATTTATGCTTGTTTTTTTTCTAACTTAACAACCTCATCAAGGAAGACATTACATAAATCCAACATGTTCACCATTACAAAAATGCTTTTTCAAATTACCCTGAGCCTTTTATTCCTCTGTCTTAAAATTGTGGCTTCTAGTCCTACAAAGTGTTTTGCCTTAAAGACAGTACACACTTAGATTGTGTTGATTTAGTTATACTGTCTGAAAGATTATTCCATAATCCTTTTCCAGTTTCTTGAAAGTACACATAATAAATACTTTTATACCAGCACATCTCCATGACCATCCCTTCCCTTTCTGCCTTCTTACCTTTAGTCCACCCAATATGGCTGCCATTGTGCTTTTACAGATCCATGCTGTTACTGGGTTAGTCCCATTCATTATGCAGTCTTCCTTTTTGCTTGTTTTCAGTGTATACTGATTTGCATTTCTTTGCATTGAATCAAAGCTGCCATCCTTCTGACTATACTTTCCTCTATCAACCTTTCAGTCATGGTTGTAGACCAGTGTATTACTGTGTTTTTTCCCTTCAGTCATTCTTTTACATTTTTAACAATCAAAGTTTTCTTTTTATTTCCAAAAAATTTTAACAGAGAAACAACACACAAAAGTTGACAGAATCCAAAATATAAAGGTTCTGTGGTAGATTAACTGGACTGCTATTGCTAAAAAGCAAAACAGCATACAAGGTATAATGAAATAATACAATAACGCATAACCTTGGAATAGTGGTCAATGAGCATTAATTAAACATTGCTTTGTACATTTCTTAATGGAGATACAATGAGTTTTAGATTCATCAAAAGAAAATTATACAAAACACAAATGAACAATTGGCATTAAGATGAATCAAAATTCAGATTAACAGATTTTGTTTAGATTACTAATATTTGATGGTTGCCTGAAGCCATTTCTGAAAGGACGTCCTTGAGTAGAGTATGTGACTATGAAAGCACATCTTTAAAGATATTTCCTTTATTTTTGTCTAATGTTTGATCACATAACATTTGAAACAGGTTGATATTACACAGATTAACTAAGACTTTTTTTGCCAAGTAGTATTAAACAGGCTTGTAAAGAAAAAAATATATATAACAACAATACCCATTTGTTAACCAAGTAGGCACAGTTCCTTTTCAGGAGTGACCCATAAGCAATGTCTGATTAAGTAACTTACCCAAGGTCACAAAGCAGGCAAATGAGGTCTGAGGGAATCAAACCCTGTACTGTAACAACTACAGCGAACAGCCTTAATTAACCCTCTGCTCCAACAGCTAGACATTTGCAATCACTTTTTTATAAATGATCGCTCTTAAAGATTTTTCAGCAAAGGAAGCCAAATAGTCTAAACTGATATACATGATTGACAATGTGAAAGTCATTTACAAAAGAATTATTTCTGAGGATATTGATGAGTGAGCTTTGTAATTGCTTCTAAATTATAGGGAGTTGGGTGGGCATTGTGAAGAAATATTATTGTGCATAAACTTAGGAAAATATACATTTTTTGTGTGCTTTGCATTTATTGTTTTAATTAATAAATCTCATTAATGGGAAGAAGAAGTAGCAGATTAGTAAATATAATTCAGTACTGAATTACAAACAAATGAGAGGTAATATTTATGTTTGTGTAAAACAACAATAAAGGAATCACTTGTGACATTTTATAATAAATACCACTAATATTGTACACAATGTATTAAAAATACTATTAGACATACATTTACATCTGTTTACTCAATCCATGTCAGCATTTACACCTTCTGTATGAAACAAAATAATGTATTTTCATTACTGAAGAGCAGAGAGGAGGAAATAAGCAACCACTAACTTCCTGGGTAAGCCTTACCCCCACTAAACTTATACATTTTAATATCAAAGTAGTTTTCCTGTTTTGTTATATTCTATATTATTTTGTTTTCATTTTAGTGGTTTTATTGCATTTGTTTGTTTATTTGTTCCAACTAGATGCCCAATTTCTTTATTTTCAGTTCTTATTTACATGCAGTCAAACTTGAATATACACACACTGCACTGCATATAAGTGACAGGATGGAGGGCATACTAGACTCGGTACTAGAAGGCACACAACTCAAAAAGAGCATCTCACATTTGTCAGTACCTATTCAATGCACTGCAGAGGGGATATGTGTACTACAGGGGGCAGCAGCTCAGCATGCCATTCATTTCACTGGCGCAATGAGCCCTATACTATGCACATGCTGCTCAGGCATATGGGAGTACAGCAGCAGGACAAAGTTCATAAAGTTAGGTAGCTGTGAGTGCAACAGCAGGTCAAGGTTCATAGCATGAGGGGCATGGACTTCAGCATCTGGTCAGGGTACTTAGCATGAGGTACATGGGACTAAAGCAGCAGTTCTGGCCTCCTGGCATTGGATGTATGGGAGTAAAAAAGGAGGTCAGAGTTCACATCAGGCATATGGAAGTAAAGTATCATAGGTGCATAGGTAGGTACTAGGCTATTGGCCCTAGGGCCTATATAAGCCTTGCCAAAAAGGTACCCTGGCTTTCGCCACCCAAGAAAATTATTTTCCTGTGCCCCTGTCTAACAGAGCCACAGAAGTGATCCCCAGGGTGAATTTCCTATCTGCCATCCAATCATCAAGCTTTTTGTTGAAGAGTGCTAATGAGGAGCTTTGTTTGATATAGATAGGTAGTTTGTTCCAGAGTATGGGAAGTCTCTGGGTCAGGAATCTATCTCTCCAGCATGTTCTGTTTATTGTGTTGGCAAGGTTTAGGTTCCTAGACCATGTAGCTCGAAGGGATTGGGATTTCTTTAAGTGGAGCATGTCCAACAGCTCTGGGTTTGACATAGCTTTGTATGTTAGGCAGAGATCGCCTCTGAGTAGACAATATGCAACGGAGTAAAGCTGGAATTTTTTGAGACGGTCTGCATAGGGCATCGGCTTGAGGCTGTTAATCCTCCTTGTGAGGTATTTCTGTGGCCTTTCCAGTTGTTGTAGATGTCTTGTAAGGTACATACCAAAAGGGGTGCTGTATTCTATAATGGGTTTAATGAGTGATGAGTAGAGGGGAACAATGACCTCTTTTTTCCTGGATGAGAAACCTTTTGTGATGAGGTGTGCCACGTAGAAGGATTTCATGACTACTGTGGTGATGTGATTATCAAAGGAGAGACTACTGTTCATCAGTCATGACAAGCTTCATAACATCAGGTATATGGGAGAGCATTGACATCAGGGATTGCATCAAGCATTTGGGAGTGTATCAGGAGAATCAAGCAAAACTAAGTAATGGATACGTTGAGTGTAAAATTTTAATTAAAAAAAATCCACAAAAATTCACAAAGCTTTCGGGAGAAAAATCCTTTCTTCAGTGTGTACATTCAAACATCTGTAACCACATTTAAATAATTAAAAAACAAAATTATGTGAAACAGCCAATTGAATATTTAAAGCAAACTATGTAATAAAATTGGCTAAAAGTGGGATTCAAACAGCAACAAATCTATAGCAGTATAAAAGCTGCACAATATACCTATATGTGTATATAAAAAATATACAGCTCTATATTTTTACACATTTACACATAACATCACATAACAAGTTATTTTATATATTTCATTTCAAAATCATTTGCTTCTTTATTAAAATGGGTTTAATGCTGACAGCTGTATTCAGTCCAGGTACAGGATCTGCCTCAAGTCTTAAAATCCATTCATATTCACATACTTCAAGCAAATTATTCAGGCCTCCTCCCCTTCTATTTCTAAGTTTAAGATAAATAACTCTAAAAAGAAATTTATGCTGGATACCTTTCTCTGCTATATGCTTAGCTAACACATTGTTGGGTACCTGTCTTTTTATCTCTGACTTATGTTTTATTATTCTCTCTTTAAGTTTTCTTGTGCATTTACTTATATAGAAGGCAGGACAGATAACACAATTAGCCATACAAATAATATTAGTGGTGTTACATGTAGCAAAACAATTAAAATAAAACCTTTTCTTTGCAACCAGGTGAGTGAATTAATTTATTTTCATAATATCATTGCAGTACTTGCAATTATAGCATGGGGAAGTGCCTATTTTTTGTACTTTCTGTGTATGATCAACCGACATATCTTTATAACAAAGACATTGCTTCAAATTAGGACATTTCCTATATGCAAAACATGGTTTCTCACCAATTATTCTAGATATCTCAGGCATGACTTTTAAAATATTCCATTTTCATGTTATAATATGTCTCACACCATTAAATCTTCATTGTAAGTGGTCACATATCTCATATAATTATTTTCTGTCCTATCCTTAATGTTAGATATATCTAAGCTATGATCCACAAAGTAGGGTTTTGCATTACTTTCTCTGTTTTGCAAAATATTATCCTTAACATTCTGTATAATCTGTTTTCATATCTCCGATCTTTAAATTCCAAAATCATCTCATTTATCTTTTTTTTTTCTCAAATATTTTTTTATTTTCCAAATAATATGTTTTACAATACAATCATCAATGAAACAAGTATTATAAACCTTTATATACACTATGTACAATTGACCTAAACAAAAGAAAGAAAAAAAATTAATAAAAAATATGAAATTAGTAACAATCTCATTTATCTTTTGACATAACGTAGTGTCTGGACTTAACCGACTGATTCTCAATAATTGACTTTTTATAGGTTCATAGGTGTGTACTAGGCTAATGGCCCTGGAGCCTTTGCAAGCCTAGCCCATAGGATTACCCCAGCATCGTGCCACCTGACCTTAGTTCCCAGTGCCTCGGTCAAGTAGAGCCACTGGACTGATCCTCAGGGTGCACTTTCTATTTCCCATCCACTCATCAAGATTTCTCTTGAAGAGGGCCAGTGAGGTGCTCTGTTTGACATGTATGGGAAATCTATTCCATAGCATGTTTAGTCTCTGGGTTATGAACATGTCCCTCCATCTTGTTCTGTTAATTGTGGTAATGAAGTTAAGGTCTCTGGAGCATGTGGTGTGGAGGGATTAGGATTTCTTTAGATATACCATTTCTAACAGAGCTGGATCAGACATGGCTTTGTAAGTCAAGCAGAGATCGTCTCTAAGTAGGCGATATGAGACAAAGAATAGCTGGAGTTTTTTGAGTCTGTCCATATAGGTCAAGTGTTTAAGGCCTAGGATCCTCTTTGTGAGGTACTTTTGAGGCCTCTCCAGTTGTTGCAGGTGCCTTGTGAGGTACATGCCAAATGGGGCATTGTACTCAATGATTGGCCTAATGAGGGAAGAGTAGAGGGAGACAATGAACTTTTTCTTCCTGGATGCAAAACCCTTAGTAATGAGATGTGCCACATAGAAGGACTTTCTGACCACAGTGGCAATGTGGTGGTCAAAAGAGAGTTTGCTGTCAACCTGTGTTCCCAGATCTCTTATAACTCCTTCTTTGTTCAGTGAACTACCATTGATGTGGTAATTCATTGGAACTGGGTTTTTTCCCAAAGGGGGAGGTGACACATTTTTTGGCATTGAGCTTAAGGCCATGGTTTTGACACCAGTCGTTGGTCTCAGCGAGGCCTTTCTGTAGGGTGTCAACATCACTTGGGGAGTTAATAATAGCTCCCAACTTGCAATCGTCTGCAAGCTTTGTCAGCCAGAGTCTCTTCGTGTCAGCCTGGACTTCAAAGAAGTAGATACCAAACAGGAGAGGACGCAGGACCGAACCCTGTGGGACTCCACTCGTGACAGGTTGGCAGTCTGACTTGGAGTCAGCTACTTTCATACTGTGGGTTCTATCTGTGAGCCAGTTTGCAACCCACCTAGTGATATAGGGGTTGATGCTTGGCTTAGTGAGGTTTTCTATGATTCCTGAGTGGGGAATGGTATCAAAGGCCTTGGCCAGATCAAGGTGGGCTGTATGAACCACCTTGCCTTCATCCACAGCTCTGGTGACTAACTCAAAGAAGTCAACCAAGTTGAGCAGGCATGATCTACCCTTCACAAAACAAAACTGTGTGGGATCCAGAGTTTGGAGATTCCCTATATTCTTGTTTATTAGGTCCATGATGATGCGTTCCATAGCTTTACATATCAGACTCATCAGGCTAATGGGGTGATAGTTCCCAGGGTCTGTAGTCACTCCTCCTTTGTGGAGAGGGATGACTGTATCAGTGCGCCAGTTGGTAGGGACAAAGCCTGAGGTGAAGCTGTGATTGAACAGGGCACACAGGTGAGGTGCCAGTTCACTCTGTAGTTCATGTAGAACACAGCCAGGGATATTGTCAGGTCCCATAGAAGCTGTATTCTTGGCCTTGGACAGTGCTGTTTTAACCTGTGCAGCAGTAAAACTGGGTACCTGGCAATCTACTGGTATTGTGATTGTTCCTTTGGGTGGGGAGAGAGGGGTAAAGTTAGCACTGAATCTGTCAGTTAGTATATTGGCAATATCTGTTGGCTCGGTATAGGAGGTACCATTGTGCAGTAGCTCAGAGCAAATCTAGGTATTGCCATGGAGATCTTTATATAACTGTAGAAGGCCTTGCTAGCTATAGAATATTTGATGAGGGATCACAACTTTTTGTTGAGGCTGATAAGAGAGATTTTCCAGTTTGGGAACTTCACCTTATTCCGCATCAGTTTCCTCCTTCTGTTGTAGAGTTTGTTTATGGCAGGGGACCACCAGATTGGCTTCCTTTTTTTTGGAGGAGAGCGTCTTGGTTCTATTGGGTATGGCGCGATCCATGCATTAGTGTACGTGTTTATACAGTGCATTGGTGTATGATTCGGTGATCATACAACTATTCTCCATTTGCATGGATGCCGTGAAGTTAGTCACCTCTGTTTTTAGGATCCCAAAATTAGCATTAGAGAAGTTTTTCATGGTGGTTACCTTTGCAGGTGGAGTAGGATGGATGTGGATTTCCAAAGTGAATAGTTTGTGGTTGGATCTACTTCTCAATGCATGCGGGGTGGGCATACTAGTTCTATGAGTAAATCCATTTTTGTGCAGGTTTTCTATAGATAGAAATGGTGATATTAGTACCATCCTTTATTAAGGTGATATCTAAATAATTGATAGTCTCTCCAGAAAAGTCTGCCTCGAACTGTAAAAAATCGGTGGTGTAATTCAAATAATCAATGAATAAATCTAAATGAACAGCACCATCACCCTATAACAAAAGGATATCATCAACAAATCACTTAAAAAAGAGAATCTTATTACTGCATTCACATGTTATTAAAAACATAATCTTCTTCCCATTTAGCTACCACTATATTCGCGTAGGTGTTAGCTACCGAAGTGCCCATGGCTACACCAGGTTTTGATGGTAAATGTGGTCATAATACGTAAACACATTATTAGTCAGGACAATTTCAAGTTCACATATTGTTTCAGCATACCTCCCATGCATGTTAGTGTTTACACATAGAAATTTTCATACAGCATCTATCCCATAATCAATACAAATCATAATAAATAATGACCTAATGTCCAGTGTAACAAAAACTAGTCGTGCCCTTCATTCACTTTATACCAATCAAAAGGTTGCTGTAAAAAATCTCTAGTGTCTTGTATGTAACTTTGCACCTTTGTTCGATATTTACCTAAAACAGTCTAAGTATAATGATAGAGGTTCAGTTATCCACCTGTTACCTCAGACAATTGGTCTCATGGGTGGATGATACAAATTTTTATGCATTTTGGGTAACCCATATAAGATGGGAATCACAGGACATGGAACTGTAAAAAAGTTGAATAAATTAAGATCAATATCATTATTAACTTGTAATTTGTAGATGTACATATTGACATTAGTTATACACTTCGAAATATCATCACTAGTAATTTCACTAAAAGCACTGATGTAATTCAAGAACTCAAACATATAATTATTGTAATTTAATTGTTCTTTATTATGATTGCTCTCCCTTGTCTGCCTGTTTAATAAGGACCCTCCTTATTATTTTCCAGACGTTTAAGTGCTTCATTTTCAACACAGGTCAAATTATAAACTTTCCTCTCATCACATTTAGATAATGTCTTAAATCATGCTCACACATTTCACAAAAAGCTGTCAGCTCCACATAGTTAACAGGTACAAACCTACTGGATTTTTTACAGACACTGGCAGACATAGATGGAAAATCATTAAAAATAAGCTTTAAGCTAAGATTTCTAGTAAGCATTTTTAAATCAGTAATTTCATTAACAATGCTGTCGCTGCTGGAGAGGATAAACTGCAATCCTTTATGAAATTAACTAATGTCATGTTCTATCAACATAAGATTAGAGAGATCAATAACAGAAGAGTCAGTTAATTTACATGTTCCTTGGTCCTGCTGCTGTGCCATCTCTTTTTCTTGCCTTCCTCCATCCATGAGCAGCCTCTTGATGGGTCCCTTTCCTTCATAGTGACTACTTCTAGTAATTTCAAAACTAGGGGAGTGACAATTTTCTGAAAATCTGCTGTCGGCAGGGTTCTACTATTATTGGATGCAATATGGGGGTTCATTGTTATTATCTATTGTATTTTGTTGAGATGGGCACATGTTAATCACAAAATTAGCACTAGTGGTGATTTGCTCAGTGATGTTATTCACATCATGGATAATGTCATTTGCAGAGAATGCATCAAGGGTGTCTAGCCCCTTGCTGGGAATATTACTTAAAACCCTGTTCTCATGTCCATTATTATATGTACAATGTTCCCTAGGTCAGGAGAAAATATTCCCATTTTTAAAGTCATTAACATCTCAATTTTATTTGTGTTTCTTAATCACCACAAGTTTGTTCTCAAATTCACACAACCTCTCCAGCCTAGTATTATATAAACCAGGCCTTCCACGAAACTCAGATAGTTCAATAAGATCACTCTCCGACTTTGCAATTTCATTTTGTAAATTCTTTTCAGTTGTAAGGAAGAACCCATTCATTAACCTCATATAATCAGTGCTTAATTTGAGGTTAAGCTCTTGCCACTTCCTCAGTAACTCAGGGTAAGTGTTGTAGAAGGAGGGCATTTTGAGAATTCTATGCCCACTGGGAACAACCCCATATTCCAGATACACAGAGAAACTAAGCCACTGCCATTGTAATCTCTTGAAGGACTGCACCTTCTTTTCCAATGATTGTAGGTGTTTATTAAACTGATCATCAGGTGAATCCTGAACTCTCAAACCATTAGATATAAAGTCAGTCAATTGTGCAAGTAATGGATTATGATTCACCTGTAGCATACAATGAATGGAGTGGTTGTTAGCATTGCTGTTGTTCTCAAAACATGTAACCATCTGTGTCATAATGTAATAGAAACTCAGCGCCCAAGGCTGATAAAAAAAAAAAACAATAAATTCAAACCAAACAACCAAATTTGACCAGCACTAAGGTTAACCACTCTTTGAAGAAAAGGCCAAAGCAAATGAATCAAACAAAACCAAGTAATGGATACGCTGAGTGTAACATTTTTTTCTACTGTATCAGGATACCATGGTTTATAACATCAGGCACAGCAGACATGCATGCAAACACCCACACACATGCACACACGCACACACACACACACACACACACACACACACACACACACACACACACACACACACACAAATATATACATAAGTACATGCTGGTGTGCCTGCACTTTATAACCACATCCAAAGCAAGAGACAGAACAGTCTGGAGTACATGAATGAATTAGAGGGCACTACTGGATTGGATATTTCAGAATGATTGTGGGTTACAGTTGTGGCATTATACACTCCTGCATAGTTCTCCTTATTTGTATGTCATTACAGGTTTGTGCTTAGCAAATGACATCACTGTCCTGACTTGTTTGTACCCCCTATGGGCTGTATTGCTGTATGAACAGCTAGTGTTTGTTCTTTTGATCTTCAGTGGTACACCAGCAGCAAGTGTACAAGTATATTACTTAGTTTTCACCAATATGTGTGCATGTTTGTGGATGTATTGATAGTTTTATATCTATTTATATCTATACAGACAGGTCAGATAGAGGCATATACCAGTGGCGGCTGGTGACTTCAAATCAAAGGGGGGCTGCAAGAGACAGCTGAATGGGTGGGGTCAATGGGAAGGGGTGTGGCCAACTAGAGAGGGTAGGAGCTATGCTCAAAACCACAAAAAATTTAACTAATTAAATACGCTGTCCTGGATGCTATACCGTCATTATGGAGTCCAATCAAGACAAAATGAAGTGTAGAAGGAAAAAAAATATTTCAATGCATTGGCTGCATGACAGCTTACTTAATATCTAGATGGTAATAAAAAAATTGTGAGGCATGAAAAAATAAATTACTTTTTAAATACATCACTGGAATGCCAGTCAAAATCAAGTATAAGAAAAACAAGCAGCACTCAGTTCAAACCACTTCTCCTTGCACTGCAGTTCTAATTATAATTTATATTCAGCTTTATTAAAGTACCAAGTAACATGCTGAAAGTAGCAATCTCTGTGATACCCCCACTTGTAAAAATGTTTCTTATCCAAAAAAGACCTGCTGCCTGACAACAACTGTCTACTTGTTTCATGGGGAAAACATGATCAAAGTAAAAAATGAAAAGCAAACAATAAACAAACTCAGGATACATTGGTTAAAGGATTACTGTACAGGTAATGGACCACACATGATAGATTGGCATTCTGTTTAGTTTACAGGTAAAGCCTGCAAAGATGACTGCAAGTCTCCAACATATGTAATGAGCTTCTATAAATAATGTAATCCTGCCTTTTATTACAAATACTGTCATATCCATTTCAATACCCAAGGCTTATACATTATCAAGTTATGCAAGTATTCTCTGCATGGCAACAACAGAAAGGCTTTCAATGTTGGCAATTCTTTAACAGTATGCTTATTAAAGCTTACTTGCATCTTACAATCTTAGACAAGCTTACCTGATGGTCATTAAAGGATTGCTACTTAAACACAGAGCAACAGGCACTTTCTGAATAATAATAAGCATAAATCAACAGTATAAAATATGACAGAAACCAGAACATTCTGCAAAATCAAGGACAGATGAAAAGTCAATGTAATACTTGTGTCTACCTTGGGTGGGGGGATACTCTGCACATTTACACTACATAACTGCTCCTTGCCTTGCTTGGACACATCCAGAGTCACTACATGGGGGAGTGGGGAGCAACAAGTATGTCACCATTTGAAATATCTCTGGCTGGCTGTGATGGCCCTGACACGTGTCATACCTCTCAACCTCAGAGCAAGACATCTGGACAAAGCCATACATAGAACTGGGACAAAGGCCCAAAAATAAGGACAATTTTTAAATATTGCTCTTATAAACTTAAAAAGACAATAAAATAGTAGGTCTTGCATTAGTATGAATTTTCTGAAGGATATGAAATCTGAAACTCAAATGTCTGTCATTATTTTCTAACTTCAGTCTAATGATTTGCAACTAATTTGCCAAAAAAGTACAATTTTATGAAAAATGGACCAAAAATGTGATGCAAAAATATAAAATAGCCACACAATACAGCTGGGAACCTGTCAAAGAAGGGACACTTTTTTAATATTAGTACTGCTAACTTGAGCAGCTGACAAAATAAAAGAATCTATATGCATTTCTGAAATAAATGTAATCTATAACTCTGATTATTACAGTTATTTATTAATTGTAAACCCTCCACGTTTTCTTCCAAAATTGTCATTTTGCAGAGGGATTATTAGGGGAAGAACAACATTTTGAGCCAAAATCGGGGACAGTTGAGAGGTTTGGATATGCCTAATTTTATAACGCAATTTATTTGCACATACCTCTCAACCTGTTAATGCAGGAAATCTGGACAAGGCCAAATATATTGGGGAAACATATAAACAGTACTAAAAACTGCTCTTGTATAAACTGAGACAGTTGATAGAATATAACAGGTCTTGCTTTAGCATGCATTTTTCTGAAGGTTATGAAGTCTGAAACTCAGTGTCTGCCATTATTTAGTGAAGTAATACCTAAATGATTTGCCAGAAAACCACAAATTTTATGAGGAACAAATCAAAAATAAGAAGCAAAAATCTGTTCATTCTGTGAAAATCTGGACAGTTGAGAGGTATAGTTCAGCCGGGGCTGTATTTGAGTTTGCTGCCTTTCCCCCTCACAAAATCATGGTCGAATCGAGCCTCCCCCCTGCAGCCATTCCAATGAACCATTACTTGGCTATTTCACACATTTACCATAAACACTAATGTGCATACTGCTTTACTTCTATGATGATTTGGACTTCATTTGAAAGTTTTATTTTGCATTTTACAGCACAAACACTAAGACATCTGCTAAACAAAGCAATGCAGTCTCACAATGAAAACAGACTTAGCATTAAAACTTCTCTGCACTTGAAACTCACATTCATTGAAACAGCATTGAAACCCACATTCAAAGAAAATACATTTTGCCAGTGGCAGATAAAGATTAACTTTGGGCTGTTTTCGAATCATAGCCCCCTTGCACACGTAACATACACATGCTCTTTGATACACCTTCCTGATCACATTAAATTATATTCCTTGTACAATACAGTGCAGTTGTTAGAGGGTGTTTCAAATGTATTGTTTTGAACATTTTTCCAGTAAACAAAATGCTTGAACCAATAATGACAAAACTGCCCGATTCAGAACATTACTATCATAAAAGTCTACTCAAACTTTGACAGTCCACCAGTATCAGTAAATATGCACAATCTCTGAAGAAGTAAAAGTCATCCTAATAATTGAACATTAAAGAAATCTGTAACTAATGAAGAGGTTGCTGCGAGCAAACAACTTTATATTTCATTGTTTCATCTACAAATAAAGTACCTGTTGCCCTCGAGGAATAAATTGCCTATGTTGCATTAAAAAAATAAGCTAGTAATATTGCAATAGGGAATGGCTGGCAAACTGATAACAGGTTCATAGTTACTAGGTATCTTCGCCAAAAAGGACTGCAGCATCCACCACCTTTACAACACAGTACAGTATCAGCAATGCATCTACCTACTATGGGAGTAGAACCCACAGCCTTCTGCATCAAATGCAAGTACACTACCTAGTGTGCTATTAACAATGGAAGCAGCCTTAGTATTAGCAGCACTAAACTTTTGTTCCCCTGCAGCTCTCAGCTTCTTGTAAAATCTACTTAACACTCAGCTGTATCTCTGAACTTTGCAGCACAAGAAATCTGGAAAAAGCCAAAATTTATTGGGGGGGGGCAAAAGCCCTAAAACCTGGGACACATTTTAAACATTGCTTGTATAATGTTGGAAAGTTGCTAGAATAAAATGCTGTGTTACCACCATACATTTCACTGCCAAGTACTGAACCCAGGACCCTGTGCAAAACAGTCAGAGCAACATACCACTATGCCAAATCATCTGTTTTGTGAAAGTAAAGAAGACTGAAACTTAAATGGCTACCATTTAGTGAATTCAGTTCTCACCATAGCTGTCAAACTCTTAGCACAAAACACCTGAACAAAGCCAATAATGGGGGAATACAGCCTGCAAACATATTCAGTTAATTCAGTTCTCACTATAGCTCTCAACCTCTTAGCAAAAAAAAAAACACGTAGACAAAGACAGTAATGGGGGAATACAGCCCCCAAACATATTTAGCAAATTCTGTTCTCACCATAGCTCTCAACCTTAGCACAAAAAACCTAGATGAAGCCAATAATGGGGGAAAAGACAGTCCCAAAAATAGGGACAAATTTCAAATACCCATGTTATAAACTTAGAAAATTGCTAGAATAAAAGGTTTTGTGTTACCATGTACTTTCTGAAGAATATGAAGTCTTAAATTCAAATGCCTGTTATTTTTTTAACATTTGTTAACCAGGAAAGTCTGACTTGGAACAAAAGCCAATTTTCAGCAGAGGCTCAGGGAAAAACACTCCAGACATGCGTCCTTTTAAGATGGGAGAACATGCAGACTCCACACAGAAGGCACCCCAGCCAAGAATCAAATCAGAGAACCTATAGCTGTCAGGCAACAATGCTGCCAATGTGCCACTGCACTACTGACTGTGTAAGGTAACAAAAATACAGAAACCACAGATTTTATGAGGAACAGAACAGAACAAATATGAATCCGCAATTTCTTTACAATTGGTGGTGGGTAGAGAATTCAGGCCCTTGCCACCTGCAACCAAGGTGCAGGGTTCAAGCCTGAGGTATTCTCTACACACCACCATGTGTTCTCTCTAGCCACCAGTACACAGCACGTGGGAAATTACACACACACACACACACACACACACACACACACACACACACACACACACACACACTGTTGCTTGTAATACACTTACAACATGGGTCCAGGGCCTTCTGTTGCTGTATAGTTCCATATAACAACTTGCTAAGCTCCTGTGAGATGTCACCAATCCCGTGGTGCAGTCCTTCCTGCGAGAGCAGGCCAGCCTGCAGATGTTGCAGTCTGATCCCTTTCCAGTCTGTGCAGTTGTAACTAACTGCATAGACTTCTGGGATGTTCTTGACTGCCGTGTTTCTAATTTGGACTGCTGCTGAATCACTCTGGAGATCTGCGCATGCTCCGGACTGGTTCAGCAGCAGTCTGGATGTCGGAAATGCTGCGAGTGTGCATGCGTGACAGTCTGCAATTTTTGTCCTTCTTTTGTTTAATTTCTTTCTTCTTTTTTTTTTTTTTTTTTTTCAGCTGAGGTCTTTCTTCTTTCTTTTACAGCAGGGGGGGGGGGGCTGCAGTCCTGCAGTCCAATAGCACGGGCGCCCCTGGCATATACACGTGTGTGTATGCATCTATCTTTCTATCTATATTTCTGGTTTATATTTGTGTGTGTTTATAAATATATATATATATATATATATATATATATATGTAGCAAGGGACGAAGGGATGTGCACAAATGCCAGGGATGTTTTGAGGCTCCTGATTACTGCATAATTCAGCAGGAATAATATGATGGGCTTTGTAATCAATATCCATAAAATATAACAATTGTATATAAACTACTAAGTTTAAAATTCAACCTGAAAAAAAGAAGATATACAAATGTTTATTGTATGACTGTCATACGAGATACCACTTCACCGGCATTGCTTTTGTCAGTAACCCTCCTGCAGTGGTGGCATCGTATCTTCGGGCTATTTGGCAGACATCAGTGATTACAGCTCCATGACACAAGAGTCTGGTGACAGTTCGGGTGCTCAGCACTGCTGCCAATAAGCTGTGTGGCTGCTATCATTCCTGCTGCACTACCCATTTCAGAGGCACTATACAACATCTGCCCAGCTAATGAACAGCAGCATATTGCTTTTGCAACCTTGCTGCACTATGGCTGTATTTTGTTGCTTTCTTCCTTGTAATACTCTTACAGTGATCACCAAGTCTATGAATCCCACCTATTAAGAGTGTAGCAGAGATGTCTGACAAGGAAACCTTTGATTCCCGGCAAAATGTATAAAACTCTGTAATAGAGGAATCTTTTAGGCTTAGTGTTATATTTCTGGGAGGGTTTTTTCCATATAGAAGAATAAAAACAGCTTCAGTATTTTTTTGCTACACTGCTTAGTCACCCCATTTAGTCTTTGGCTATTCCAACAGCTGTCTACTCTTGCAGTTTATCAGCGGCAATCAAGGTCATACCTCTCAACCTCTTAGAGGAAGAAATCCAGACAAAGCCTAAAATAATGGGGTGACAAAAGCCCATAAGTGGGATACATTTTAAACATTGCTCTTATAAACTTAAAAAGTTGTTATTATAACAGGATTTGTCTTAGTGTACATTTTCTGAATGATGTGAAGTCTGAAACTCAAATATGTGTTATTATTTAGTGATTTTAATTCTTAGGGATTTGCCAGAAAACCACAGATTTTATGAGGAACAGACTAAAAATATGAAGCAAAAATCTGGACATTATGCAAAAATCTGGATAGTTGAGAGGTATGATCAAGGTTGTAAACTAAGTACCAAAGAAAGCAACGCAAACAATGTCAGCAAACAAGTGTTGCATCTATGTAAAGTCATCATTCACACACAAGTTTAAATTCCCTGTCCTACCTTAGAAGCCCTGTAAAATTTGTTAACAACTTTCAGAATATTTTTAAATCATTTATCAAGCTAAATTTTCTGTATCAACATTTCTAGGCTGTAAACGAAGATTAAGTGTGTATGGGTTTTCTTTTGTTTATTTGAATTGTTGTGCTAGACAGAAAGGTCACAACCCACATAGACCATAAGTGCATTTATCTTAAATAATGTCTTCAATGTGGCTCAGACAATCTCTAGGCTGAATCCTTCAATGGCTTTGAAAAGAAAATCCCAGGCATGGCTTTTCATTTCTTTTAAATATTTATTTATCGTTTCTTCTCTCTTTTTTTCTCCTTTTTTCATGTAGCTGTGTTTGCATTAGGCCTCATGATGGGCCTCTTGTCAGTATACTGCTGACCACATGAAATAACACTTTGTATTATTTAAGTGATAAATCAATAAAATAACTTGGTTGTAACATTGCCTTCTACATGGATTTTCAAACATAATTGTATCTGCTTGTATTATAGCATAGGCCATCTGGTCTTAAGAATATGCCACTGCAATGAATCAGTTCTAGTGACTTGTCTGGAAGTAAACCCTTTTGCAATCCGAATATCAATGAATTTTTGCAAGCACACATTTGATTAAAATCTGTTCCACACACTTGCAGCTAGTGTCATTGTAATGGCCCTAAAAAAGGGAGGTCAGATATGGATAAATAATTCTTAATTTGTGTATCAGCAGGAGACAGATCAGGCTGCACTGAACATATGCCCACGGCAGACTGGGTAGCCGTCAGTTGGAAAAGTAAACTGATCAACTTTTTGTGACTCTTGCTGAATCCTAGCCACCTGCTAATGAGGACAGAATGCCTAATTCAGCTAAGAGGCCCCATCTGCTTGAAGATGCTAGCATATATTTGTACAGATATCCTGGATTTAATTATTTTTTCACCGTTATTGCCAAGTTTCCTAAAACAGTAATAAAATCCGTAAGTAAAATAATATAGTACATGTAACACTTACAGTTTATATAAGGCAAAAGAAGAAAATGTCTGAATGACTTTGTATCATTGTTAATAACGTTATTCCTAAGGATATCAAAAAACAGTTTCTGTGTTAGCATACTGCCTGAATAAAATGCTAATTAAGTTATTATCTCATACTCTACATGCAAAATACCTCTAAATATATAATTTCTATTGGACATTTCAGACAGAACTTGTAGGACAAAATGCAGGGTGAGTGTTAATGGCATAAGATGTAGCCCTTAAGTTTACCTACATACCCTAATTGGATACACAGATAATGATTCAAATAAATTCAGTTTCTACTGTTCTTTGCAAAGAATGAGCTGGGTGTCATTGGTGGGCTACTGGTCAGACAGACTTAGGCTTGACCTAGTAGTTTATTATCTTGACTGAAACCCATGTGAGTGCAACAGGATGTGGGTAAATCTTTATAACCCAAGGGCCCTCGATGGCTATTTTTATTATTGCAATGGAGTGATTTTGAAGACGTTTAGTTTAACTGTTTTAAGTATCTTCATTGTATAGTTGCTCATTTTTGTGATGTCAACACTTTATTTTTAAATGTTTTAGAGGGG